>NC_034202.2:34673718-34733718 GCF_002021735.2 Oncorhynchus kisutch | reverse complement strand
TCTGCCAGTATCCTTCTTCCTGCTCTCCTCCAATGTTCCTCCTCCTGGTCCTCCTCATGTGCGCATCCTCCAAGGGGAGCTGTAGGAACTGAGCAGCTCAGCTGAGCTTCTCCTTCTTCAGAAGCCCTCTCTGGTTGTCCACAGGGCAGCACGGGGCTCTGGATAGAAGCTCCATCAGAAATACAGACAACAGACAATTCTTGTTAACATTTAATTTATAGATTTTTTACATTAATATCTGTTATGGCAAGGCGTCCCCCCCCCCCCCCCCATTCAGCTGAAAAGGTGAATTCAAAAATATTCTTTAGAAATATTTAACTTCCACACATTAACAAGTCCAATAAAGCAAATGAAAGATAAACATCTAATCTACCCATCATGTCCGTTTTTTTAAATGTTTTACAGCAAAAACACAACATATATTTATGTTAGACCACCACCAAATCAAAAGAAAAACAGCCATTTTTTCCAGCCAAAGATAGAGTCACAAAAGCCGAATTAGAGATAAAATGAATCACTAACCTTTTGATAATCTTCATCAGATGACACTCATATGACATGTTACACAATACATTTATGTTTTGTTCGATAATATGCATATTTATATCCACAAATTTAGGTTTACTTTGACGCCATGTTCAGAAATGCCTCCAAAATATCCGGAGGGATTATAGAAAGCTACGCCAGATAACAGAAATACTCATCATAAACTTTGACTAAAGATACATGTTCTATATATAATTAAAGATACATTGGATCTTAATGCAACCGCTGTATCAGATTTTTTTTAAACGAATGCCTACCATGCAATAATCTGAGACAGCGCTCAGATGTAAATATATTTCTCAACAGTCAACAGAAATACGAAATTACATCGTAAATATTCTCTTACTTTGATGATCTTTCATCAGAATGCAGTGCAAGGAGTCCTAGTTCCACAATAAATCGTTGTTTTGTTCCATAATGTCCAATACTAGTGTCCAATTAGCTGCATTTGCTAGCACTTTCAGCTCACGTGCCCAAAAGCTGACGCTGGTCAAGGAGAACTCGGACGAAAACTTCAAAAAGATATATTCCAGGTCGAATAAACTGGTCAAACTAAGTAGAGAATCAATCTTCAGGATGTTATTTTCATATATATCCAATAACCTTCCAACCGGATCATATGTTTTCATCTGCAGCCAAATGGAACGATGGTGACATCAACAGACAAATGCGCCACAGGGAAATTACATTCTGCCAAGACAGTGACTATTTCCCCTCCCATTCGGTCAAAGTTCACACCAGAGGCTCCATTCCACGTTCTACTGAATGAGGACATCTAGTGGAAGGCGTAGGAAGTGCTATGAGATCCATATCTTATTTGGAAGGGAAGGGGCGATGACGTCAAATTTGACCCACATTCAGAATTTCACTTCCTGTTTGGAAGATTGCCTGCCCTATGAGTTCTGTTATACTCACAGACATAATTCAAACAGTTTTAGAAACTACAGAGTGTTTTCTATCCAATAGTAATAATAATATGCATATATTAGCAATCTAGGACAGAGTAGGATGCAGTTCACTATGGGCACGCAATTCATCCAAAGTGAAAATACTGCCCCCTATCTCCAACATGTTTGAACCTTTCTTTAGACAGATGTGATAGTATCTCAACAAGACTAACCTGGTTGAATACAGGGACAACAATAAAATAAAATAATGTTAGGGTCATGCCATAAACTAATTGCTAAATACCAGCTGATCATAGCACTAATGTCCAGTAGGTTCCCAAACCACTACCTTACCATCCATGTTATAGGTTTTTCTAACAGCAGGGTTTCTCAGCCTGGCGTTGGTGGGGACTCTACCAACACTACAGAGGGAGCTAGTGTCCACCTCTACAACAGCTGATCTTCTCATCTAAACAACACACAGTCATACCAAGCAGACAGACATACAGTCAGACAGTCAGACCAAGCAGACCGACATACAGTCAGACAGTCAGACCAAGCAGACAGACATACAGTCAGACCAAGCAGACCAAGCAGACAGACATACAGTCAGACCAAGCAGACCAAGCAGACAGGCAGACAGTCAGACCAAGCAGACAGTCAGACCAAGCAGACAGACAGACAGACAGACAGACAGACAGACAGACAGACAGACAGACAGACAGACAGACAGACAGACAGACAGACAGACAGACAGACAGACAGACAGACAGAATAGACAGACAGACAGACAGTCAGACAGAATAGACAGACACAACAAGCAGACAGACAGTCAGACCAAGTAAACAGACAGACAGACAGACAGACAGACAGACAGACAGACAGACAGACAGACAGACAGACAGACAGACAGACAGACAGAGTAGACAGACAGTCAGACAGAGTAGACAGACAGACAGACAGACAGAGACAGTCAGACAGAGTAGACAGACAGACAGTCAGACAGACAGACAGACAGACAGACAACCCAAGTAGACAGAGTAGACAGACAGACAGTCAGACAGAGTAGACAGACAGACAGTCAGACCAAGCAGACAGACAGTCAGACAGACAGAGCAGTGCTCCAGTACCACTCACCCTTGTGCCGCTGCTCTGCTTGGTACCTGGGGGGAATGTTATGATCAAATATTCTCAAACTCAACAATGAAACTATACAGAACAATTTAGAGGTTTAGACTAAATATAAGAACAAGGACAGCGAAATGTGTTGATGGACTTCAACATAAACAAACTAGAGAAGTTCCTGCTCTTTAAAACTAAAAGAGAAGTTGTCAAAAGCATTATTCTCTATTTGTTATACATTATAAATGAATTCCTTGGTCAGTAATGGTTGTGATACAGTCAGTTCAGTAGATGCAAAGTGATGGAAGAGCTCCACTGGGGAGGGGTTGCACAGTCCACAACAACATAAATGTGACGAGACATTTGCTCAGGAGGAAACACTGTTTTGCTCACTGATGCACATAAGCAGAAGATAAAGAGAGTATACATGAGAGTGTACATGAAACAAGTACAATGACATCTACAGTACTAGATGTAGAATTTTCATCAGAAGATGTATTTTACTTCTGAGAAAATATATTTCACTTATAAGAGAATTACATTTTAAAGTTGGCTATTTATCTGGTGTTTACATTGAAATCACATAGTAAAATGGTAAATACTAGCTTGGTTCCGGATATGTTTGTGCTCTTGCCAGCTCCATTGTTGTCAGTGTCAAGCCAAACATGACAATTAGTGACAGTGTGTTTGCTAGGTAATTACAGTGCCTTCAGAAAGTATTCATACCCCTTTCCCGTTTCCACATCTTGTTGTGTTACTGCCTGAATTTAAAATGTATTAAATTGAGATGTCGTGTCATTGATCAACACACAACACCCCATAATGTCAAAGTGGAATTACAGTACCAGTCAAAGGTTTGGACACAACCTACTCATTCACTGGTTTTTCTTTATTTTGACTATTTTCTACATTGGAGAACAATAATGAAGACATCAAAACTATGAAATATCACATATGAAATCATGTAGTAACCAAAAAACTGTTAAACAAATGTGATTCGTCAAAGTAGCCAGCTTATTGCCTTGATGACAGCTTTGCACACTCTTGGCATTCTCTCAACCAGCTTCACCTGGAATGTTTTTTCCAACAGTCTTGAAGGAGTTCCCACATATGCTAAGCACTTGTTGGCTGCTTTTCCTTCACTCTGCGGTCCAACTCATCCCATACCATCTCAATTGGGTTGAGGTCGGGTGATTGTGGAGGCCAGGATATCTGATGCAGCACTCCATCACTCTCCTTCTTGGTCAAATAGCCCTTACACAGCCTGGAGGTGTGTTGGGTCATTGTCCCGTTGAAAAACAAATGATAAGCGCAAACCAGATGGGAGGACGTATCGCTGTAGAATGCTGTGGTAGCCATGCAAATTAAGTGTGCCTTGAATTCTAAATAAATCGCTGACAGTGTCACCAGCAAAGCACCGCCACACCATCACACCTCCTCCTCCATGCTTCATGGTGGGAACCACACATGATCATCTGTTCACATACTCTGCGTCTCACAAAGATGCGGCGGCTGGAACAAAAAATCTCCAATTTGGACTCATCAGACCAAAGAACAGATTTCCACTGGTCTTATGTTCATTGCTCGTGTTTCTATGCAGCAATTCGACCATGAAGGCCTGAATCACACAGTCTCCTCTGAACAGTTGACGTTGAGATGTGTTCTTTAGTTGAACTCTGTGAAGCATTTATTTTGGGTGCAGTCTGGTGCAGTTGACTCTAATGAACTTATCCTCTGCAGCAGAGGTAACTCTGCTGGCGCCGAAGAAGATGGCTGACGTTGTCACGCCCTGACCTTAGTTATCTTTGTTTTCTTTATTATTTTGGTGAGGTCAAGGTGTGACGAGGGTGGTTAGTTTAGTTGTAGTATTGTCTAGGAGTTTTTGTATGTCTAGAGGTTTTGTAAGTCTAGGTGTTTATATGTCTATGGTTGCCTAGATTGGTTTTCAATCAGAGGCAGCTGTTTATCGTTGTCTCTGATTGGGGACCATATTTAGGTAGCCATATTCCTTGGGGATTTTGTGGGTTCTTATGTTATGTTTAGTTGCCAGTCTGCACTACTCATATTTGCTTCTCGTTTTTAAATTATTATTTTTTTAGTTTTGTTCAATGTTCGTTCTTTAATAAAGAAGTATGTACGCTTACAACGCGGCGCCTTGGTCTCCTCCATATGACGACCGTGACAGACGTTTTACGTTCTCCCAACCAATTGTGCTATTTTGTTAGTTTTTTAGCATTTTGTGTAACTTATTGTGTACATAATGTTGCTGCTACCATCGCTTATGACCAAAAATAATTCTGGACATCAGAACAGCGGTTACTCACCGCGGACTGGAAAAAAACTTCTCCTTTAACGAGTCCGACGAGAAGGATATCCTGCTTTCACTGGAACAGGCCCAGATCCCCACCTTTTGTGTGAAGAAAAGACACAGGAAAATGGGCCGCAGATCAGGCATCCTTCTGAAGGCGAGCGAGTAAACTCCCACTGCCATCCATTCTTCTTGCTAACGTGCAATCATTGGATAATAAAATTGATGACCTACGATTAAGATCACCCTACCAACGTCACATGAACTGTAACATCTTATGTTTCAGACCTATATCTATCCTACCCTGCCTTTCTAAGGTCTTTGAAAGCCAAGTTAACAAACAGATTACCGACCATTTAGAATCCCACCGTACCTTCTACGCTATGCAATCTGGTTTCAGAGCTGGTCATGGGTGCACCTCAGCCACGCTCAAGGTCCTTAACAGACGGATTACCAGGACGTGTACTCAAACCATGCGCATACCAACTGGCAAGTGTCTTCACTGACATTTTCAACCTCTCCCTGACCGAGACTCCTATACCTACATGTTTCAAGTAGACCACCATTGTCCCCATGCCCAAGGAAGGGAAGATAACCTGCCTAAATGATTACCGCCCTGTGGGACTCGCGTCAGTAGCCATGAAGTGCTTTGAAAGGCTGGTCATGGCTCACATCAACAGCATCCTCCCGGACACCCTAGACCCACTCCAATTCGCATACGGCCCCAACAGATCCACCGATGACGCAATCTCAATCGCACTCCACACTGCCCTTTCTCACCTGGAAAAAAGGAACACCCATGTGAGAATGCTGTTCATTGTCTACAGCTCCGGCGTTCAACACCATAGCGCCCACGAAGCTCATCACTAAGCTAAGGACTCTGGGACTAAACACCTCCCTCTGCAACTGGATCATGGACATCCTGACGGGCTGCCCCCAGGTGGTAAGAGTAGGCAACAACACATCTGCACGCTGATCCTTAACACTGGGGCCCCTCAGTGGTGTGGACTTAGTCCCCCACTGTGTTCCCTGTTCACCCACGACTGCATGTCTAAATATGACTCCAACACCATCATTAAGTTTGCTGATGACACAACAGTGGTAGGCCTGGTCACTGACAACAATGAGACAGCCTATAGGGAGGAGATCAGACAACTTGCAGTGTAGTACCAGGACAACAACCTCTCCGTCAATGTGAGCAAGACTAAGGAGCTGATCTTGGACTACAGGAAAAGGCGGGCTGTACAGGCCCCCATTAACATCGACAGTGAAGCGGTTCGATAGTGTCAAGTTCCTTAGTGTCCACATCACCAACGAACTATCATGGTCCAAACACACCAAGACAGTCGTAAAGAGAGCACTACAAAACCTTTTCCCCTCAGGAGACTGAAAAGATTTGGCATGGTTTCCCCAGATCCTCAAAAGGTTCTACAGCTGCACCATCGAGAGCATCCTGACCGGTTGCATCACTGCCTGGTATGGCAACTGCTCGGCATCTGACCGCAAGGCGCTACAGAGGGTAATGCGAACGGCGCAGTACATCACTGGGGCCAAGCTTCCTGCCATCCAGGACCTATAGAATAGTCGGTGTCAGAGGAAAGCCCATAAAAATGTCAGACTCCAGTCACCAAGTTATAGACTGTTTTCTCTGCTACCCCAAGGCAAGCGGTACCGGAGCACCAGGTCTAAGAACAAGAGGCTCCTTAACAGCTTCTACCCCCAAGCCATAAGACTGCTGAACAATTAATAAAATCGCCACCGGACAATCCTCCTCCCCGCCTGTACATTGCTGCTACTGCTACTCGCTGTTTATTATCTATGCATCGTCACTTCACCCCCACCCACATGTACAAATGACCTGAACTAACCTGTACCCCCGAACACTGACTCGGTACCGGTGCCCCCTGTATATAACCTCATTATTGTTATTCTTATTGTGTTACTTTTTTATGATTACTTTTTATTTTAGTCTACTTGGTAAATATTTTCTTAACTCTTCTTGAACTGCACTGTGTCACGGCAGATTTCCTCCTCTTCCTCTGAAGAAGTGAAACAAGGATCGGACCAATACGCAGCGTGGTAAGTGTCCATGGTTTTAATAGGAAAACTCAACATGAACACTAATACAAAATAACAAAGTGAACTGGCAACGAAACAGTCCCGCGACGCACAAACAGACACGGGAAACAATCACCCACAAAATACCCAAAGAACATGGATGCCTAAATATGGTTCCCAATCAGAGACAACGATAAACACCTGCCTCTAATTGAGAACCAATCTAGGCAACCATAGACTAGAAAACATCTAGACCTAAACACCTAGACTAGAAAACACCCCATAAACATACAAAACCCCTAGACCAGACAAAACACATAAATCCCAAATATCACACCCTGACCTGACCAAATGAATAAAGAAAACAAAGATAACTAAGGCCAGGGCGTGACACACTGTTGGTTAAGGGCTTGTAAGTAAGCATTTCACGGAAAGTCTGTTGTATTTGGCGCATGTGACAAATAAGGTTTGATTTGATTTGAACTCTGGGTCCTGGTCCTCGCCACTCTTCCTATCCTGTGGCGATCCTCATGAGAGACAGTTTCATCATTGATGGTTTTTGCAACTGCACTTGACGAAACGCTCAAAGTTCTTGAAATGTTCCGTATTGACTGACCTTCATGCCTTAAATTAATGATGGACTGTCATTTCTCCTTGATTAGTTGAGTTGTTCTTGTCATAATATGGACTTGTTCTTTTACCAAATAGGGCTATCTTCTGTATACAACCCCTACCTTGTCACAACACAACTGATTGACTCAAACGCATTAAGAAGGAAATAAATTCCATAAATTAGCTTTTAACAAGGCACACCTGTTAATTGAAATGCCTTTCAGGTGACTACCTCGTAAAGCTGGTTGAGAGAATACAAAGTTTGTGCAAAGCTGCTATCAAGGGTGGCTACTTTGAAGAATCTCAAATATAAAACATATTTTGATTTGTTTAACACTTGTTTGGTTACTTTCATAATTTTGATGTCTTCACTATTATTCAACAATGTAGAAATAGTTCAAAATTAAGTTAAACCCTTGAATGGGTATGTGTGTCCAAACTTTTGACTGGTACTGTATGTTTATAGAAATGCTTACTAATTAATAAAACATTTAAAGCTAAAATGTCTTGAGTCAAGAAGTATTTAAGCCCATTGTTCTGGCAAGCCTAAATAAGTCCTGCAGTAAAAAATAGCTTAACAAGTCACAAAATACGTTGGACTCTCTGTGCAATAATAGTGTTTAACATGATTTTTTTAATGACTACCTCATCTCTGTACCACACACATACAATTATCTGTAAGGTCCATCAGTCAAGCAGTGAATTTCAAACACATGTTCAACCACAAACACCAGGGAGGTTTTCCAATGCCTCGCAAAGAAGGGCACCGATTGGTAGATTTAATATAAAAATATATTTAAAAAAGAGACACTGAATATCCCTTTGAGCATGGTGAAGTAAATTACACTTTGGATGGTGTATCAATACACTCAGTCACTACAAAGATACATGAGTCCTTCCTAAATACTGTAAGTTTCCGGAAGAGGAAAGAAACCACTCAGGGATTTCACCAAGAGGTCAATGATGACTTTAAAACAGTTACAGAGTTTAATGGCTGTGATAAGAGAAGACTGAGGATGGATCAACAACATTGTAGTTACTTTACAACACTAACCTAAATGACAGAGTGAAAAGAAGGGAGCCTGAACAGAATAAAAATATTCCACAAATTGCATCATGTTTGCAAGAAGGTACTCAAGTAAAACTGCATAAAATGGGGAAAGAAATTAACTTTATGTCCTGAATAACAAGCGTGGGAGTTTTTTATGAAAAAAATTACTGGATTAGAGTTAAGCACAGACAAAATCCTAGAGGAAAACGTGGTTCAGTCTGCTTTCCAACAGACACTGGAAGATGAATTCACCTTTCAGCAGGACAATAACCTAAAACACAAAGCCAAATATATACTGCAGTTGCTTACTGAGATGACATTGAATGTTCTTGAGTGGTATATTTACAGTTTTGGCTTAAATCAGCTTGAAAATCTATGGCAGTCTAGCAATGATCAACAACCAACTTGACAAAGCTTGAATAATTTTTTAAAAGAATAATGTGCAAGCATTGAGCAAAGCTCTTACAGATTCACCCATAAAGACTCACAGCTAATTACCATGAAGAACCCATTACCACAACAAAACACTAGCTGATTGAGCACCGTAAAGGATCAAGCCTTACAGAAAATTGTCATGGGAAATCATAGTGTTTTGGCATAATAGGAAAAAGTGTATTGCAAAATATTGCACAAACTCCTTTGGGAAATAAATGCATAAGCTTGGTTGACTCAGCGTTAGTGTTACTTTTGAGCACAGGCAATCTCACTGTCTAAGTCTCTCTCCTAAACATAAATACACACAAAAAAACACAACTTTGCAGCATACTAGCCTTTTACTCGGTCCAGTGTTAGCTTTTTCTTGTCCAGTGAGGTTAAGGCCGTGCTCGTGCTCAGTGACTCTATGCTCCTAATCTGAAATAAAAATGGAGCATGGAGAGAAAGCATCAGAGGGTAAACAGGTTATACAACGTCACAGTCCCCCAGAATGACTTACCATGGTGACAATGACGTCCTGTGGTAGCAGATGTTGCTTCTGGAGCACCGGGGTCATTGCTTCCTGTAGAGTTCCATTGGACGTCACCACAATACCCTCTATCTTCCCTGTGGAAACTATCTCCACCCTGAGAAATACTTTTTGTCTGGCTGTATTATTTATTTAATTACAGGACAATAAAATGGTCTTCCCTATGACATGCCTTATGAGCTATATACTCCCTCTGTGTCATTTTTCTAATTGATGAAGGCCATTGATGAAGGCCCAAAATGTCCAGCTTTTAATAGTGACACGTTTTTTAATGTTGAGCAAGCATGGAGCCTTTTCCTTTTCAAGGATAAATAAAAGTCATGGAATATCAGGATGTGGTCATCCATGCAAAAGACACGCTGAGCTCCAGAAAAACCTGCTTTTCCTTCAGAACTGAGCTGTCCTGGTCCAGAGAGAGGGGTTTCTGTGGAGGGACCAGAGAACAGAAAGAGAACAAACAGGACAGGTACATCAACAATAGAAACTCTTTTCCACCTAAGATGTTGCTAAGTGACAGACAGACACCATTTTGGGTTAAACCAATCGTTTCATTCCAGGAGCTATTATGAACAATTCCATGTAGCGTTCATGTGTGTGTCATGTGTATGTCATGTGTGAGCTATGCCAAGATTTTCCTCTTGTAGGGCAATAAACGTGATTCTGATTCTTAGGCCGTCATTGTAAATAAGAATTTGTTCTTAACTGACTTGCCTGGTAAATATATATATTTTTTTAAATCTGCTTGGGAGGTACATGCTTATTACACAGTTGGCCTCTGCCCTGCATGTAGGAGCCAACTCTGACTGAGGCTCAACTTGTCCTTGCCCTGCAGGTAGAGGATGACATCCAAGAGACGGAAGCCTTTCTTCTCATAGAGCCCAGTCAGCATGGTGTGGATGGAATGTCCAGAACGGGCTGGAGCCAGGGAGGCAGTACCGTCAGGTAGGAACACACAGCAGTTCTCAGCCTGGCCCGCACGCCAACGCTCTCTCTCCAACTGCTGTGGGGAAAGGGGGCAAAAGTCACAAGTTAATTCAAAGGGAAATGTTGTCGGAACATATTTTATAATATAGTTAGAGCTTGGTGTGTGGTGTGCTTACCTCTACTGCATTGAGGAGAGACCCCGGCCTGGCACTGCTGTGTAAGACTGCAGCATGGTCAGCAAGCTCTTCTAAGGGAATGGGGTGCATTATATTCAGCTACAGGTACACTCTTAGAAAAAAAGGAGCTATTTGAAAGCTAAAAGGGTTTTTCAGCTGCCCCCATAGGAGAACCCTTTGAAGAACCCTTTTTGGTTCCAGGTCAAACACTTTTGGATTCCATGTAGAACCCTTTCCACAGAGGGTTCTACCTGGAACCAAAAAGGGCTCTAACTAGAACCAAAAAGAGTTATCCTGTGGGGACAGCCGAATAATCATTTTTTTAAATAATGTACAGTAGGTCACCGTACCAGAAACGTCATATACTGTACCATAAACTCTGAACCACTGCTATCCCCATTGTATTACACTGTACCTCCCCACGAGCACCTCTTTTCCTGAAGTTTGTCTCTGGTCAACTTGTTCTGTAGAGCTTTCATCTTCTTCTCTGCTCCCTCGTCCACATCCAAAGGAAGAGACTTTCCTGGTTTGACCTTTGGTTTCTAAGAACAATACTCAGTCATGAGTTGGTTTATGCACGAACATTATAGCCAAGCTTCACAATACTGTACAGTACCTTTTGGGGTTTCTGGTCAGCCTTGTGCCTGTCACTGAGTGAGACGCTGTCAGTCCCAGCAGTTTTCCTGGTTGCTGTGCTCTTTGAGCAGGGTCCCAGCTCAGGTAGAGGCCTGCCCTCCACATTGGCCAACATGCAGCTCTGGTAGAGCTGGGAGCGCACAAAGCGCGTGTAGCTGTCAAACTTCATCAGCTTGAAGGCCTGAAGTGAGAGAGAGACAGAGGAAAAGCCTCGTCAAGGCAGCACAACCATCTTTACTAAACTCAGTTTTCCATGACATTTCTTATTTGTACGACTGTGTTTCCCACAGCAATACATGGGCATGCTACTGTATGGGGAATAGAGGAATATTTCATGATTTTCTAGTGAGCCTTGGTACAGTAGATTATATTGTCCTGAATGACTCAGTTGGTAGAGTAAGGCCCTTGCAACACCAGGATTGTGGGTTCTCTTCCCAGGGCCACCCATATGTAAAAACTGTATGCACGCATCACTGTAAGTCACTATAGATAATCTACTAAATGGAATTGTATTTTAATATACTTTATAATAATAAATAATAAAATAAAATAATAATGTGTCCATGGTGGTGTACCTGTTTTGGGGTCTTGTGATACATGTCAAGGTGAGGGTTTTTCACGTCCCGCTCCTCAATGCGGACTGCGTCATCAATGTTGATGGGATGGGAAGCACTGCCTGAGAGGTAGGTGTTGTAGATGGAGGCTGGTTTAACTGGACAGGGCAGAAACATGGTCAGATCCTGACTCATAGACCCTCTTAGACTATCAAACTTTCCAAATCCCTTTTCATCTGTAAAGTACCTTCTCTTTCTAATTGGCTAGGATCTGTCGGAGCTTCTCACATGCCTTCCAAAATAAGATGTTCTCAGCACTGACCTCCGACTTCAGGAAAGCCTGTCGGTTTAAACAGAAAAACATTTCTGTCACCAATTTCTAGCCAGCAGCTACAATACATTATCAGCCTGATTTGACGCTGTCTGAGAACTATTAGTCCTTAGCACTACTTTATATTTGACTTATATTGTTGACACTGATATTTCTGTCAAGCACACACACATCCCTCTATTCTCCACATGCCTCATAATCCAGACTGGTGAATCTCATCTCTTTTCCCATAAGTCCTCCAGCCCAAAGGAGAAAATCGGACACCCACATGGTTCGTACTATTTAAGTGACTCATGCGTGGGCCTCATTATCATTCTAATTTCTTGGGCAATTTGACAATCAACACTTGTAGCGGAGCTTTGTTTTGTGTCCTCAATAAAATGCTTTAAAATAGGAGCCATCACTTCAGATAACAATTTGTCATCTAAAGTGGTGTAAACTAAACGGTTGGGCTGACAATGTAATTGTTCTAAATTACTTCATTTATCGCTTCAAAACAATGGGCCCTCCTTGAAACAAACACACGAGATCAATAAACAGACTAGCACAACAACTCTGTATACAACAGATCATCACGACATAAGCTTGAAAGATTGTATACGGTCAGCTTGAGCCCTCACCGTGAAGTATAGGACGCTGCAGGAGCCTCTCGAAGCTGACAGCCCAGCTGGTCAACTTCCCCACAACACTGGCTTCCTCACTGGGCACTGTGGGGAGATTGGAGTTACTGCTGGAACACAGGCCAACACTGGCCGCTTGCGCCTCTGACACTTTTTTTATTTCACCTTTATTTAACCAGGTAGGCTAGTTGAGAACAAGTTCTCATTTGCAACTGCGACCTGGCCAAGATAAAGCATAGCAGTGTGAGCAGACAACAAAGAGTTACACATGGAGTAAACAATTAACAAGTCAATAACACAGTAGAAACCAAAGGGGGAGTCTATATACAATGTGTGCAAAAGGCATGAGGAGGTAGGCAAATAATTACAATTTTGCAGATTAGCACTGGAGTGATGAATGATCAGATGGTCATGTACAGGTAGAGATATTGGTGTGCAAAAGAGCAGAAAAGTAAATAAATAAAAACAGTATGGGGATGAGGTAGGTGAGAAAGGGTGGGCTATTTACCAATAGACTATGTACAGCTGCAGCGATCGGTTAGCCGCTCAGATAGCTGATGTTTGAAGTTGGTGAGGGAGATAAAAGTCTCCAACTTCAGCGATTTTTGCAATTCGTTCCAGTCACAGGCAGCAGAGTACTGGAACGAAAGGCGGCCAAATGAGGTGTTGGCTTTAGGGATGATCAGTGAGATACACCTGCTGGAGCGCGTGCTACGGATGGGTGTTGCCATCGTGACCAGTGAGCTGAGATAAGGCAGAGCTTTACCTAGCATGGACTTGTAGATGGCCTGGAGCCAGTGGGTCTGGCGACGAATATGTAGCGAGGGCCAGCCGACGAGAGCATACAAGTCGCAGTGGTGGGTGGTATAAGGTGCTTTAGTGACGAAACGGATGGCACTGTGATAGACTGCATCCAGTTTGCTGAGTAGAGTGTTGGAAGCCATTTTGTAGATGACATCGCCGAAGTCGAGGATCGGTAGGATAGTCAGTTTTACTACACCCCATTCAACTCTGGAGACATTAACAACAGGGCTGTATTGTGTGTAATACAGAAACTACAATGTATGCTTCACTTTGAAATGTGTGGTTTTGAATAGAGAAAACGTGATTGTTATTACTGTCTAAATTGGAGAATTGTGAAAATGTATAGGACATTTAAAAGATGAATGTAACAAGAGATAAAGTCCTGAGAAACTCCTTCAAGTGACTTTCTCTCAAATACAGCTGTCAGCTTTTGAGGAGGAAGTCATTGTGGTAACGCCTGAACCTCAAAGCCAGAAAGGCAGGTGTGCCTTGTAAATTTGTGGAATTGCTTTCCTTCTTAATGTGTTTGAGCCAATCAGTTGTGTTGTGACAAGGTAGGGGTGGTATCCAGAAGATAGCCCTATTTGGTTAGGGCTATCTAACATTAAAATGTGTTATTTCATAGTTTTGTTGTCTTCACTATTATTCTACAATGTAAGTGTAGGTGTGTCAAATCTATCAAATCAAATGTATTTATAAAGCCCTTCTTACATCAGCTGATATCTCAAAGTGCTGTACAGAAACTCAGCCTAAAACCCCAAACAGCAAGCAATGCAGGTGTAGAAGTACGGTGGCTAGGAAAAACTCCCTAGAAAGGCCAGAACCTAGGAAGAAACCTAGAGAGGAACCAGGCTATGAGGAGTGACCAGTCCTCTTCTGGCTGTGCCGGGTGGAGATTATAACAGAACATGGCCAAGATGTTGAAACATTCATAGATGATCAGCAGGGTCAAATAATAATAATCACAGTGGTTGTCGAGGGTGCAACAGGTCAGCACCTCAGGAGTAAATGTCAGTTGGCTTTTCATAGCCGATCATTCAGATTATCTCTACCGCTCCTGCTGTCTCTAGAGAGTTGAAAACAGCAGATCTGGGACAGGTAGCACGTCTGGTGAACAGGTCAGGGTTCCATAGCCGCAGGCAGAACAGCGGAAACTGGAGCAGCAGCACAGCCAGGTGGACTGGGGACAGCAAGGAGTCATCAGGCCAGGTAGTCCTGAGGCATGGTCCTAGGGCTCAGGTCCTCCGAGAGAGACAAAGAAAGAAAGTAAGAAAGAAAGAAAGAGAGAGAGAATTAGATAGAGCATACTTAAATTCACACAGGACACCGGATAAGACAGGAGAAATACTCCAGATATAACAGACTGACCCTAGCCCCCCGACACATAAACTACTGCAGCAGAAATACTGGAGGCTGAGACAGGAGGGGTCGGGAGACACTGTGGCCCCTTCCAACGATACCCCCGGACAGGGCCAAACAGGCAGGATATAACCCCACCCACTTTTCCAAAGCACAGCACCCACACCACTAGAGGGATACCTTCGACCACCAACTTATCATCCTGAGATAAGGCCGAGTATAGCTCACAAAGATCTCCGCCACGGCACAACCCAAGGGGGCACGCCAAACCAGACAGGAAGATCACATCAGTGACTCAACCAACTCAAGTGACGCAACCCCCCTAGGGATGGCATGGAAGAGTGTGTCCAAACTTTTGCCTTGTTCTGTATGTCTCCATGTTTCAGCTCACCTCCATCAGATACTGCCAGACCCTGTAAGCACAGACATAAACCAGTGAATACATCTGCTTTGGATTAGGGAAACAACAATCAGAAACACAATGATTTAATATATGACATACCATTTTGGAGGGGGGCATAAATCCTGTGATTTTTAGCAGACTTAGAGCTGAGACTGTGAGATAGACAGACACAGAGAGAAATAGACAGAGACAGGCAGAGAAAGAGAGCGAGAGACAGACAGACAGACAGACAGACAGACAGACAGACAGACAGACAGACAGACAGACAGACAGACAGACAGACAGACAGACAGAGACTGAGAGACAGACAGACAGATAGACAGAAAAAAACATCATAAATCATAAACACACTGATAAATCCATTTTACTGCACATATAATGCATATTCCAATACTAGGAACATTGCCCTATTGCTTCTGTTCATTGAAAGATTCCAAGAGAGACATTGATAGATCACTGAAGAAGGGTTCCGGTAGTGTTCTTATCTGAACATACTTGCTTTGCACCGATTGCCTCTTCCTAACTGCACAGAAAGTCTTGCCATACAAACATGGCCAGGAAGTGTTGCCATAGCAACAAGACCACAAGCTGATGCGTTTGCACTGAACACAAACCTATGTCCCCTTTTGCCGCCTTGTCTGAAGCAATATTATTCTCATTCATGCAGACGCAATAGTATACACCAAAACACGAACTCAATACACTGAACAACACACAGCTTGGAAATAGTTTGTGGTATCTGAGTTTCCTGGGTGTTGGTCATACAGTATTTCAAACTGTCCAATATTTCTATGAAATATAACCTATAATTAATTACAATATGGGTTAAATAGCTTTCCTTCCAAAAATGTTTTTATGAAGTATGTTAAAAAGCAGCTTTTCTGTTTTGGATTGGTGTGGATGTACCCCAACAACAGAATGGTGTGGATGTACCCCAACAACAGAATGGTGTGGATGAACCCCAACAACAGAATGGTGTGGATGTACCCCAACAACAGAATGGTGTGGATGTACCCCAACAACAGAATGGTGTGGATGAACCCCAACAACAGAATGGTGTGGATGTACCCCAACAACAGAATGGTGTGGATGTACCCCAACAACAGAATGGTGTGGATGTACCCCAACAACAGAATGGTGTGGATGTACCCCAACAACAGAATGGTGTGGATGTACCCCAACAACAGAATGGTGTGGATGTACCCCAACAACAGAATGGTGTGGATGTACCCCAACAACAGAATGGTGTGGATGTACCCCAACAACAGAATGGTGTGGATGTACCCCAACAACAGAATGGTGTTGTTGTACCCCAACAACAGAATGGTGTGGATGTACCCCAACAACAGAATGGTGTGGATGTACCCCAACAACAGAATGGTGTGGATGTACCCCAACAACAGAATGGTGTGGATGTACCCCAACAACAGAATGGTGTTGTTGTACCCCAACAACAGAATGGTGTTGTTGTACCCCAACAACAGAATGGTGTGGATGTACCCCAACAACAGAATGGTGTGGATGACCCCAACAACAGAATGGTGTGGATGTACCCCAACAACAGAATGGTGTTGTTGTACCCCAACAACAGAATGGTGTTGTTGTACCCCAACAACAGAATGGTGTTGTTGTACCCCAACAACAGAATGGTGTTGTTGTACCCCAACAACAGAATGGTGTGGATGTACCCCAACAACAGAATGGTGTGGATGTACCCCAACAACAGAATGGTGTGGATGTACCCTAACAACATAATGGTGTGGATGTACCCCAACAACAGAATGGTGTGGATGTACCCCAACAACATAATGGTGTGTATGTACCCCAACAACAGAATGGTGTGTATGTACCCCAACAACAGAATTGTGTTGTTGTACCCCAACAACAGAATGGTGTGTATGTACCCCAACAACAGAATTGTGTTGTTGTACCCCAACAACAGAATGGTGTGGTTGTACCCCAACAACAGAATGGTGTGGATGTACCCCAACAACATAATGGTGTTGGTGTACCCCAACAACAGAATGGTGTGGATGTACCCCAACAACAGAATGCTGTGGATGTACCCCAACAACAGAATGGTGTGGATGTACCCCAACAACAGAATGCTGTGGATGTACCCCAACAACAGAATGCTGTGGATGTACCCCAACAACAGAATGCTGTGGATGTACCCCAACAACAGATTGCGGTGGATGTACCCCAACAACAGAATGCTGTGGCTGTATACCAGTCATAAAAAGGTATTCATACAGTATGAGCAGACCACTGACTGGCCAGTTCATCCTTCTCAGAGGAGGACATTACTCTATCACGAAATAAGCAAGCATTTTTTAAACAGTCTGTTTTAGATACAAGTTTGACGTGGGGTTTTTGAAGTGTGTTTTCTCCTATTTATGCTCTAGTCACAAATACTAGAATAGGATGAGTCAACAACATTAATGTGGGTATGAGTTAACATAATATGAACTTTTAAAAGTGAGATTTCCACTGGACAGTATACCATGAGAAACTGCCAGCCACTGTGAGTGACTAAACAAACGTTGTCACTACCATGAACCATGCCTCAGATTAAGTCTGATATTAGTTCATAATTAGTTCATCAATTATTTTTCCTACATGTGAATTTTATTATAGGTTTACCCTTGTGATATTCAGTGGTTTGATGCTGGTCCCAGTATTGTATCTTCCAAGTCTCTGTCTGAGAGAAGTTCTCAGGGCAAAGTGAGAGAAACCTTTGGTGAACTCTTGAAACATTATTGTTTTCTGTAAAATATAATTTCAAAACAATCCATCATTCATCAGATATGGAACAATTGGAAAAGTCACGTCACACTTGGCAAAACTCATATGACTTTTTTGAGCATGTTTCATTCTCTCTGAAAATTGTAAACTTCCATAACAACCCAAGGCTAGCTGGCAAATTTGATCAGAGATAGCCCTAAGGGTTAGAGGTAGGGTTAGGAGCTCCAAGGGGATCTGATCAGAGATAGCTCTAAGGGTTAGAGTTAGGGTTAGGAGCTCCAAGGGGATCTGATCAGAGATAGCCCTAAAGGTTAGAGTTAGGCTTAGGAGCTCCAAGGAGATCTGATCAGAAATAGCTCTAAAGGTCACAATAGCTACAAGGCACAAAAGGAAATTCCCCCAAAAACCCACAATCCTCACATGAGGCAGAATATCCACTACACATGTTAAAATTAACATAAAAGTATTGTACCTTCTCTCTGGTTCTCCCTGCTGTTTTCCTAAAAGGACAGTGACAGGACTCAGAGGTCTCCATGGCCGTGGTGGAGCCTACTGGAGTAGACAGAGAGAGAAATGACAGAAAAGGAGAGGTAAACAGCAACAGTGATGATGGCCTATCACTGAACAAAGACCATCACTGCCATACAGCAGTAATGGATATAAAACTCAATGGGTAGGAGACAGACACACACAGCAACCACTCAGGGGAAAGTCTCAGGTAGTCTCCTCCTTCTCCATTCCAGTTTCACAGTGACTGTTCCTTAACCTGTGTGTACCAGCCTACATGTAATCCACCATAACCCATTTTAAAATAAACCAGCCTACATGTAATCCACTCATTACCCATTTTAACATAAACCAGCCTACATGTAATCCACCATAACCCATTTTAAAATAAACCAGCCTACATGTAATCCACTCATAACCCATTTTAACATAAACCAGCCTACATGTAATCCACCATAACCCATTTTAACATAAACCAGCCTACATGTAATCTCCCATAACCCATTTTAACATAAACCAGCCTACATGTAATCCACCATAACCCATTTTAACATAAACCAGCCTACATGTATTCCACCATAACCCATTTTAACAGAAACCAGCCTACATGTAATCCACCATAACCCATTTTAACAAAAACCAGCCTACATGTAATCCACCATAACCCATTTTAAAATAAACCAGCCTACATGTAATCCACTCATAACCCATTTTAACATAAACCAGCCTACATGTAATCCACCATAACCCATTTTAACATAAACCAGCCTACATGTAATCCACTCATAACCCATTTTAACATAAACCAGCCTACATGTAATCCACCATAACCCATTTGAACATAAACCAGCCTATATGTAATCCATCATAACCCATTTTAACATAAACCAGCCTACATGTAATCCATCATAACCCATTTTAACATAAACCAGCCTACATGCCCATATGGTCATTTAGATGTACACTGTATAGACCTGTGAGTACTGTGTTTTATTCCTTAATTCAAGAAAATAATATTGACATCCATCCTTGTGTAATATACTCTATATGACACCATTCACTTTGAATTATTTGCAGTTACCTAAACGTTAGATCTGCCTGTGGCTCAGTCATACTGAGGGGACCTGAGGAGAAAAAATGAGTGTCAGCTTGTAGGGCTGGCATCATGCATACAGAATACAACTGGTGGATAAGTGTGGGAATGTGAGTCAGACGAATATGACTCATGGCAAGACGATGCATGGGTGGACGAGGACCATGGGACAGAATAGAGTTTTTCGGCAATAGAAAAGCAAAGAGATTCCAGGGTGCAAATGGAAGTTTAAAACACAAATGGAGTTTATGACATCATCAGAATAAGCTCCCAACCCCTTTTGTCTCCTTGTATGGCGTTCTCCTCTCGCTCAACGCATCAGCAGCAGTGCAGCACACTATTCCCTAGATAGTGCACTACTTTTGACCAGCACTGGTCAAAGGTAGTGCACTATATAGGGAATAGGGTGTCATTTGAGACAGAGCCTAGAGGCATCAGGCCACGAGACTGAGAGGTAGTCACCACTAGGATTACCTTGGCAACACCCTCTCCTCTTAGCAGTCCAGGTGTTTGTATTGCAGTGAGTAAGTAAAGAGGCTAAACAGAGCGCTTGGTAGGGCTGCTATAGTTGTCATATAGTTTTAGTCAGGGTTGCTTTCTCTAAAGTCTGATAATATTCCAAAATAATGTACCAATTGACTGTCTATCATATAATTTACAGGCATTTAACAGGCATTTGTCCCGGACTGCATTGTGTAAACTGTAGCAATCTGCCAGGATTGTGGGTTTGACTCCCACTGGGGACAAGTACAAAAAAGTAAGAAAATGTATTCACTCACTACTGTAAGTCGCTCTGGATAAGAGCGTCCACTAAATGACTAAAATGTCAATGTAAAACGCAATACCTCTTTGTTTTTTGTCACTCTTACAGTCTGGTTCAGCTGTTGCTCAGGGTTGGCTCATTAATAATCGAGGGTTGAGACTGGAGACTGGAGACTGTCTCCCTCTGCAGCTATACAGGAGGGGAGGATGTCACTCTGACAGTCTGGTTCAGCTGTTGCTCAGGGTTGGCTCATTAATAATCGATGATTGAGACTGGAGACTGTCTCCCTCTGCAGCAATACAGGAGGGGAGGATGTCACTCTGACTGTCTGGTTCAGCTGTTGCTCAGGGTTGGCTCATTAATAATCGAGGGTTGAGACTGGAGACTGGAGACTGTCTCCCTCTGCAGCTATACAGGAGGGGAGGATGTCACTCACGACAATCACTGCAGGAGCCAAGTCAATTTAAGAAAGATTACTGTGACATAACTAAGGGGGACAGCCCAGACTGGCTCTATTGTGGCTCTGTCCCCTTCTGGAGGACAGTGAACAAAGACTCCCCTACTTGGTTTATAATAGACCCAGACCAGGGAACCAAGCTTCTAATTCTTAAAGTAAAGGTCCTAAAATGAAGTTGTTTCCTTCAAATTTGAAACACTTTTTAGAAAGCAATTTTTTACTTCACACACGAAACACAATGGAGAGACAAAAGAGACTTGAAGATTGGTTGGGCCTATGTTCTATTTTCCTCACACAAACATCCATGAGGTCGAATATAACCATCTGATGGTGATCAATGAACCCCAGCTTGACTCTGTCTGGATTTCCCTTGGTATTATTCACAAACAATCACTGAGTATTTCATCGATTCTGACATATCCTGGAGTGCATTGTACACATGAGGTAAATCAATGTGTCTGAGTGGCAAAGGTTGATCCCCCCCGGGGCCCTTCACCACTCAATCTAAAATTAAACATGACCATGTGTCCCACAGCTTCCAACAGGTGGTCCTATTGTAAATGAGGTAACCTTTACACAGGTCGTGACTACCTGACCAAGTTGAGAAGTCGGAAGATCCTCCTATTTCTACAATTTCTCTTCTTAAAAGCTGATTACAGATTTTAAACCTGACCATGACCCTGACCTTAACCTTAACCCTAAACATTAAACACTGTTAACCTTATGCCTAACCATAACTTTTAATTAAGACCAAAAAGCTCATTTTAGTTTTCATACATTTTTACAATATAGTTGACTTGACTATGCAGTTTGGCCATCTAGTGAGAACCCTTTCTACATGACTGTGTCCACAGACGTCAGTGTCCAAGATGGACAGCATTAGTGTAGAGCTCAATGTCAAGACTCATGTTCACAGTACACACGTTTCTTTAAGTGTTGATAAATGTTGATAAAACACTTTCTAATTCTTCACCTTATTTTTCTGCCTTCCTCTACAAATGAGTTATATATCTCTTTCTAAATGTATTTTCCCTCTCCTCAGCAGCCTCCACTGTTCTCCAGCTGTCTGAGCACGACTCAGAGGAATCAAAGGTTTTGGTCACCAAAGAATGAATGGTCTTGCAGTATGTCATTCTGACTCAACATGTTTTGTTTTATTGTCTTACGTAAGGAAAACACAGAAACAATGTTTGAAACACTGAAACAGTAAACCAAGATTTTTGAGGAAAGCAGACTTTGGAGAAGGATCATTGCTTGGAGGATATTGGGCAGAGACAAGAATAAAGCAAAAATAAGGCTGACATTTTCCTTCTTCCAGCAGAGTGATGGAGAACCCTGGGTGTCCTGTAACATGTGGTAGTTCAGAGTGATGGAGAACCCTGGGTGTCCTGTAACATGTGGTAGTTCAGAGTGATGGAGAACCCTGGGTGTCCTGTAACAGGTGGTAGTTCAGAGTGATGGAGAACCCTGGGTGTCCTGTAACATGTGGTAGTTCAGAGTGATGGAGAACCCTGGGTGTCCTGTAACATGTGGTGGTTCAGAGTGATGGAGAACCCTGGGTGTCCTGTAACATGTGGTAGTTCAGAGTGATGGAGAACCCTGGGTGTCCTGTAACATGTGGTAGTTCAGAGTGATGGAGAACCCTGGGTGTCCTGTAACAGGTGGTAGTTCAGAGTGATGGAGAACCCTGGGTGTCCTGTAACATGTGGTAGTTCAGAGTGATGGAGAACCCTGGGTGTCCTGTAACATGTGGTGGTTCAGAGTGATGGAGAACCCTGGGTGTCCTGTAACATGTGGTGGTTCAGAGTGATGGAGAACCCTGGGTGTCCTGTAACATGTGGTGGTTCAGAGTGATGGAGAACCCTGGGTGTCCTGTAACATGTGGTAGTTCAGAGTGATGGAGAACCCTGGGTGTCCTGTAACATGTGGTAGTTCAGAGTGATGGAGAACCCTGGGTGTCCTGTAACATGTGGTGGTTCAGAGAGATGGAGAACCCTGGGTGTCCTGTAACAGGTGGTGGTTCAGAGTGATGGAGAACCCTGGGTGTCCTGTAACATGTGGTAGTTCAGAGTGATGGAGAACCCTGGGTGTCCTGTAACAGGTGGTAGTTCAGAGTGATGGAGAACCCTGGGTGTCCTGTAACATGTGGTAGTTCAGAGTGATGGAGAACCCTGGGTGTCCTGTAACATGTGGTAGTTCAGAGTGATGGAGAACCCTGGGTGTCCTGTAACAGGTGGTGGTTCAGAGTGATGGAGAACCCTGGGTGTCCTGTAACATGTGGTAGTTCAGAGTGATGGAGAACCCTGGGTGTCCTGTAACATGTGGTGGTTCAGAGTGATGGAGAACCCTGGGTGTCCTGTAACATGTGGTGGTTCAGAGTGATGGAGAACCCTGGGTGTCCTGTAACATGTGGTGGTTCAGAGTGATGGAGAACCCTGGGTGTCCTGTAACATGTGGTAGTTCAGAGTGATGGAGAACCCTGGGTGTCCTGTAACATGTGGTAGTTCAGAGTGATGGAGAACCCTGGGTGTCCTGTAACATGTGGTGGTTCAGAGAGATGGAGAACCCTGGGTGTCCTGTAACAGGTGGTGGTTCAGAGTGATGGAGAACCCTGGGTGTCCTGTAACATGTGGTAGTTCAGAGTGATGGAGAACCCTGGGTGTCCTGTAACAGGTGGTAGTTCAGAGTGATGGAGAACCCTGGGTGTCCTGTAACATGTGGTAGTTCAGAGTGATGGAGAACCCTGGGTGTCCTGTAACATGTGGTAGTTCAGAGTGATGGAGAACCCTGGGTGTCCTGTAACAGGTGGTGGTTCAGAGTGATGGAGAACCCTGGGTGTCCTGTAACATGTGGTAGTTCAGAGTGATGGAGAACCCTGGGTGTCCTGTAACATGTGGTGGTTCAGAGTGATGGAGAACCCTGGGTGTCCTGTAACATGTGGTAGTTCAGAGTGATGGAGAACCCTGGGTGTCCTGTAACATGTGGTAGTTCAGAGTGATGGAGAACCCTGGGTGTCCTGTAACATATGGTGGTTCAGAGTGATGGAGAACCCTGGGTGTCCTGTAACATGTAGTAGTTCAGAGTGATGGAGAACCCTGGGTGTCCTGTAACATGTGGTAGTTCAGAGTGATGGAGAACCCTGGGTGTCCTGTAACATATGGTGGTTCAGAGTGATGGAGAACCCTGGGTGTCCTGTAACATGTGGTAGTTCAGAGTGATGGAGAACCCTGGGTGTCCTGTAACATGTGGTAGTTCAGAGTGATGGAGAACCCTGGGTGTCCTGTAACATGTGGTAGTTCAGAGTGATGGAGAACCCTGGGTGTCCTGTAACATGTGGTAGTTCAGAGTGATGGAGAACCCTGGGTGTCCTGTAACATGTGGTAGTTCAGAGTAATGGAGAACCCTGGGTGTCCTGTAACATGTGGTAGTTCAGAGTGATGGAGAACCCTGGGTGTCCTGTAACATGTGGTAGTTCAGAGTGATGGAGAACCCTGGGTGTCCTGTAACATGTGGTAGTTCAGAGTGATGGAGAACCCTGGGTGTCCTGTAACATATGGTGGTTCAGAGTGATGGAGAACCCTGGGTGTCCTGTAACATGTGGTAGTTCAGAGTGATGGAGAACCCTGGGTGTCCTGTAACATATGGTGGTTCAGAGTGATGGAGAACCCTGGGTGTCCTGTAACATGTAGTAGTTCAGAGTGATGGAGAACCCTGGGTGTCCTGTAACATGTGGTAGTTCAGAGTGATGGAGAACCCTGGGTGTCCTGTAACAGGTGGTGGTTCAGAGTGATGGAGAACCCTGGGTGTCCTGTAACATGTGGTAGTTCAGAGTGATGGAGAACCCTGGGTGTCCTGTAACATGTGGTAGTTCAGAGTGATGGAGAACCCTGGGTGTCCTGTAACATGTGGTAGTTCAGAGTGATGGAGAACCCTGGGTGTCCTGTAACATGTGGTAGTTCAGAGTGATGGAGAACCCTGGGTGTCCTGTAACATGTGCTAGTTCAGAGTGATGGAGAACCCTGGGTGTCCTGTAACATGTGGTAGTTCAGAGTGATGGAGAACCCTGGGTGTCCTGTAACATATGGTGGTTCAGAGTGATGGAGAACCCTGGGTGTCCTGTAACATGTAGTAGTTCAGAGTGATGGAGAACCCTGGGTGTCCTGTAACATGTGGTAGTTCAGAGTGATGGAGAACCCTGGGTGTCCTGTAACATATGGTGGTTCAGAGTGATGGAGAACCCTGGGTGTCCTGTAACATGTGGTAGTTCAGAGTGATGGAGAACCCTGGGTGTCCTGTAACATGTGGTAGTTCAGAGTGATGGAGAACCCTGGGTGTCCTGTAACATGTGGTAGTTCAGAGTGATGGAGAACCCTGGGTGTCCTGTAACATGTGGTAGTTCAGAGTGATGGAGAACCCTGGGTGTCCTGTAACATGTGGTAGTTCAGAGTAATGGAGAACCCTGGGTGTCCTGTAACATGTGGTAGTTCAGAGTGATGGAGAACCCTGGGTGTCCTGTAACATGTGGTAGTTCAGAGTGATGGAGAACCCTGGGTGTCCTGTAACATGTGGTAGTTCAGAGTGATGGAGAACCCTGGGTGTCCTGTAACATATGGTGGTTCAGAGTGATGGAGAACCCTGGGTGTCCTGTAACATGTGGTAGTTCAGAGTGATGGAGAACCCTGGGTGTCCTGTAACATATGGTGGTTCAGAGTGATGGAGAACCCTGGGTGTCCTGTAACATGTAGTAGTTCAGAGTGATGGAGAACCCTGGGTGTCCTGTAACATGTGGTAGTTCAGAGTGATGGAGAACCCTGGGTGTCCTGTAACAGGTGGTGGTTCAGAGTGATGGAGAACCCTGGGTGTCCTGTAACATGTGGTAGTTCAGAGTGATGGAGAACCCTGGGTGTCCTGTAACATGTGGTAGTTCAGAGTGATGGAGAACCCTGGGTGTCCTGTAACATGTGGTAGTTCAGAGTGATGGAGAACCCTGGGTGTCCTGTAACATGTGGTAGTTCAGAGTGATGGAGAACCCTGGGTGTCCTGTAACATGTGCTAGTTCAGAGTGATGGAGAACCCTGGGTGTCCTGTAACATGTGGTAGTTCAGAGTGATGGAGAACCCTGGGTGTCCTGTAACATGTGGTAGTTCAGAGTGATGGAGAACCCTGGGTGTCCTGTAACATATGGTGGTTCAGAGTGATGGAGAACCCTGGGTGTCCTGTAACATGTGGTAGTTCAGAGTGATGGAGAACCCTGGGTGTCCTGTAACATATGGTGGTTCAGAGTGATGGAGAACCCTGGGTGTCCTGTAACATGTGGTAGTTCAGAGTGATGGAGAACCCTGGGTGTCCTGTAACATATGGTGGTTCAGAGTGATGGAGAACCCTGGGTGTCCTGTAACATGTGGTGGTTCAGAGTGATGGAGAACCCTGGGTGTCCTGTAACATGTGGTGGTTCAGAGTGATGGAGAACCCTGGGTGTCCTGTAACATGTGGTAGTTCAGAGTGACGGAGAACCTTGGGTGTCCTGTAACATGTGGTAGTTCAGAGTGATGGAGAACCCTGGGTGTCCTGTAACATGTGGTAGTTCAGAGTGATGGAGAACCCTGGGTGTCATGTAACATGTGGTAGTTCAGAGTGATGGAGAACCATGGGTGTCCTGTAACATATGGTGGTTCAGAGTGATGCAGAACCCTGGGTGTCCTGTAACATGTGGTAGTTCAGAGTGATGGAGAACCCTGGGTGTCCTGTAACATATGGTGGTTCAGAGTGATGGAGAATCCTGGGTGTCCTGTAACATGTGGTGGTTCAGAGTGATGGAGAACCCTGGGTGTCCTGTAACATGTGGTAGTTCAGAGTGATGGAGAACCCTGGGTGTCCTGTAACATGTGGTAGTTCAGAGTGATGGAGAACCCTGGGTGTCCTGTAACATGTGGTAGTTCAGAGTGATGGAGAACCCTGGGTGTCCTGTAACATGTGGTGGTTCAGAGTGATGGAGAACCCTGGGTGTCCTGTAACATGTGGTAGTTCAGAGTGATGGAGAACCCTGGGTGTCCTGTAACATGTGGTGGTTCAGAGAGATGGAGAACCCTGGGTGTCCTGTAACATGTGGTGGTTCAGAGAGATGGAGAACCCTGGGTGTCCTGTAACAGGTGGTGGTTCAGAGTGATGGAGAACCCTGGGTGTCCTGTAACAGGTGGTGGTTCAGAGTGATGGAGAACCCTGGGTGTCCTGTAACATGTGGTGGTTCAGAGTGATAGAGAACCCTGGGTGTCCTGTAACAGGTGGTAGTTCAGAGTGATAGAGAACCCTGGGTGTCCTGTAACATGTGGTAGTTCAGAGTGATAGAGAACCCCGGGTGTCTTGTAACAGGTGGTGGGGAGGATAATCCAGGTAAAGTCTTTAATGCATGGAAGGGAGGAACTGGAAGAGCAAGGGAGGGGCGGAAGCCAATGGAGGCGGAGGAAAGGCGTGCACAACAGGGAGGGCTAATCGGGGCCCGCTAATCCCTCCCTGGCCCCCACCTCCTCCTCCTGAGGGAGGCCAAGCAGGAGATGACTCCACCCGGCTCTGGACGCTTCAAACGGACATAAGGGGGACCAAGGATCTATCTGTAGGCCTATTTACAGGGTACCTGCTGGACAACACTGTGCTCAACTCTGAAGATTCATCATAGAATGAGGCTTTGTCTCTTCCCTGTCCTCTTTCCTGCCTTCTGAAGCACATCATTCAACATGGGAGAAGTTGAAAAGGTAATCCCGCTTGCTACCTTCTGCTGATCTTTGAGTTTGATGGGAATGTACATGTTGATGAGTCCTAGAGCGTGATTCAGGGACTGATTGTTTCCCCTTTTTAATAAGAAGCTAACTGATGAGTTGACACTTTCTCTGCAAATAAACTAGATAGTAGTCCCTTACAAGCTTCCTAATTGCTTTCTGTGTCTGTTTGTAATATCCTATTCTATCTCATTTCGCTCAGGGGTTCTTTTCAGTCCTACAGAAATTAAAAGGAACCACAGAACAGGAACTTCGGATAGTCCTCCTGGGTCTAGACAACGCTGGCAAAACAACGCTGCTAAAACAGCTATCATCCGAGGATGTCAACACCATTACTCCCACACAGGTCAGATCCGATCCTGGCGTGCTCTGAACTTACATAAGCAGGCCATGTAGTTTTGTAATGACAATCATGTGACACTTCCTCCCTCAGGTTGTTGCCCAAGGCAACATACCACTAATGGCACTTACTCAATGGAAGCATTTTTTTTACCTGCTGATTCAAAATCTGATCTCTGATCATATCAATGTCTTAGATGACTGTACCAGGGTCAGGTCACTCCAGGTCAAACGCTTCGCGGCTCTGGAAGTAGACAAGTAGTATCCTCCAATGTTGACTTCAACACATCAAATAAGATGTTCATATGTCTCTAAAATACCACAGTAGTGATGCTTGACTTGGTTCTTCTTCATACCATGTTATCTGGTAGCAAAGCATCACAGTCGGTTGGTTTGTGCAGTCCCTCTGTCGCAGAAAATAGCACATTGGCAATGATACATTTAGCTAGACTAAGAATAGAGACTAGGCTGAGACTTTAATCCGGGGGTTGAAGATTACTTAACCATAAAGTCAGAGAGGGTGCAACACACATTTTGTAACCTCCAGGTAACAAATCGAGGTTCAAGTTTTGTATCATTGTACCTGTCTTTCTGGTCATGTCAGGATTTGGTTCTAATAAAGTTATGTTATAAATAAATGCTTATTTAGAGCCACTTGTAACAGAATAAAGCTGTGTTTTGCTAAACTGTGTTAGATCAATGAATTCTGCTTCTCCATTGATGCCAAAGGGCTTCAACATTAAGAGTCTCACGTCTCACGGAATGAAATTGAACGTGTGGGACATTGGAGGACAGAGGAAGATCCGACCCTTCTGGAAGAAATATCTGGAAAACACAGATTTGTTGGTGTGTAAATTATGTTAGCACTTTTGTCATTTTAATTGGTCTTATTATATCTGTAATCTGTTTCAGAGAGTAAAATAGTTTCCATTAACTACAGTTTAGATTTAGACTACAGCCTGTTCTATTGGTTGGGGGAAAAAAACTGGGCATTAGTTTATTTCAGAATCTTCAATCTCAATAAAAGCTAGAAACTGAATAGAGAATCAATCTTCTTTGTGTTACAAGATAATAAACGTCTCAGTTTGATTCTATATTCTTCTTTCCTCCAGATATATGTCATAGACAGTACAGACAAGAAGCGGTTTGAAGAAACAGGACTGGTGAGGCCAACTGAAATAGCTGTTATACCCTATTCCACAAGTGTTGTCTTGTAAAACGTTAATGTTAACAGTAAGCTTTGCATATTAACAGTGGACATGCAAACCTTTAAGTGCTGGCAACACAGAGATATAGTCTCCAAGACTTTGTTCAGCTCTGAGTCGGATAACACTGGTCCTTTGGTCCCTCAGGAGCTATCAGAGCTGATTGATGAGGAGAACCTGAAGGGGGTACCGGTGCTCATCTTCGCTAACAAGCAGGACCTGGCCACAGCCTCGCCCGCCAGCGAGATCGCAGAGGGCCTGAACCTGCACACATACCGCGACCGGGCGTGGCAGATCCAGGCCTGCTCAGCTGTCTCTGGAGAGGGTGTACAGGTAGGTCACAATATCTCTCTCAAAATAGGACAAATCATATCAAATCATCAAATCATATCATATCAGACACCGATTCATGATATAAAATAACAACAGTACTGTATCATCCTCTAGGATTTACAAGACAGATATTGAAGGCATCATCCAATGTCAGTTCATGTTCTATCTATTCCTCTTCATGTGGTACAGCCTGTCTGCACTGTCGAAAGTATCCAGTTCTCACTCTGTTCATGTAGTAAAATAATTGAGAGCCCACAGGAGAATCAGAGGTTATTCTCTGCTGGCCACCATGTCATTAGTAGGATCTTTTCAGAACGTAGTAGTCTTAGTAGAATCTTTTCCTAATATTTTCTGATCGTTTCACATACTGTGCAGGAGATTCTGTCATTACAGTTTACAGTAGGGTTGTCGGGGCAACATCTCAGTGAGGGGGAAATTAAGAGCGAAAACAAACTAGTGGGGGGTCGACAAATGTTTCGCCTCATTTTCGTAACACAACATGGATGCCATGTAAAGCTCCAGATTATCATCTGCCCCTGAGTACTGTGCTGGAGGATCAGGTCAGGAGGTCAGGCATGATGTCCTATGACCAAACGTAACACAGTACAGTATACATTTATGCTTTGATTGCTTTGGAAATTCTGTAGCTTGGAATATTTCATGTGTATATGTGATGTACTTGTTCTCACAGGACGGCATGAACTGGATTTCCAACAACATTGTAAATAAGAAGATAGATGACTAACCCCTGAATATCCAACGTGATGCTTTTAAAACACACTTTTGAGTGTTTCACATACATATGTTGACACCCAATGCAATGGTGACAGGTTTTATAGATGAAGCCTTCTCTCTGAAGATGTCCCCAAAACATTTGAGAGCTTGCTGGCTTTTCAAATCCAGCCACAAGAAAATGGATGGAAGGTTTTGGGTTCACCACAGAGACCATCAACAAGAGAAAAATCACACCTCCGGTCCCATTAAGGGTTATTGCCACTGCTCTGGAATGATACTTTCTTTGGTTTAGTCGATGGAAGAAAAAAACTATCCTTGAAGAGCACAAGTAAAAACAAGGGAGAGAGCATGTAATGGGCGAATAGCGTTTTGAGTAGAACATCTCTCTTTAGTTGAAGGCACGTGAGTAAGGCTTCATTCATACACTCACAAAAAAAGGTTTGATTTTGTAGTTGGTGTGGTTTCACTGTTTGTAAAAAATAAAATTTAAAAAAATGACAAAGAATCTATATTGTGTGAATTGAGACTGTGATATCAAATAAATATTGAATTGGAAGAATCTCTTCATACTTGATGTGATATGCTTGCTTTGTACCATCAATGTAGACAAGCACCATTCCATCCCCTGTCACTGGTTGCCTTGTTGTCATTGCCTTGTTGTCAGACAGTAAGTCAGTGCTGCCGCACAGTGGACACTGTCATCATTACACTTGAGACAGGAATGGTAAACACACAAAAAAACGATTTGGTCTGTGTCAAATTCATTGTGCATTAATGTACTGTATATTCCTGAAGACGATTCAGTAAAGTGTAGGTCACACACACGATGAGGGCACAGTGAACTACTGAGAGAATAGTATCTGTAACTTCATACACTGCTCAAAAAAATAAAGGGAACACTAAAATAACACATCCTAGATCTGAATGAATGAAATATTTTTATTAAATACTTTTTTCTTTACATAGTTGAATGTGCTGACAACAAAATCACACAACAATTATCAATGGAAATCAAATTTATCAACCCATGGAGGTCTGGATTTGGAGTTACACTCAAAATTAAAGTGGAAAACCACACTACAGGTTGATCCAACTTTGATGTAATGTCCTTAAAACAAGTCAAAATGAGGCTCAGTAGTGTGTGTGGCCTCCACGTGCCTGTATGACCTCCTTACAATGCCTGGGCATGCTCCTGATGAGGTGGCGGATGGTCTCCTGAGGGATCTCCTCCCAGACCTAGACAAAAGCATCCGCCAACTCCTGGACAGTCTGTGGTGCATGGAGCGAGACATGATGTCCCAGATGTGCTCAATTGGATTCAGGTCTGGGGAACGGGCGGGCCAGTCCATAGCATCAATGCCTTCCTCTTGCAGGAACTGCTGACACACTCCAGCCACATGAGGTCTAGCATTGTCTTGCATTAGGAGGAACCCAGGGCCAACCGCACCAGCATATGGTCTCACAAGGGGTCTGAGGATCTCATCTCGGTACCTAATGGCAGTCAGGCTACTTCTGGCGAGCACATGGAGGGCTGTGCGGCCCCCCAAAGAAATGCCACCCCACACCATGACTGACCTACCGCCAAACCGGTCATGCTGGATGATGTTGCAGGCAGCAGAGCGTTCTCCACGGCGTCTCCAGACTGTCACGTCTGTCACATGTGCTCAGTGTGAACCTGCTTTCATCTGTGAAGAGCACAGGGCGCCAGCGGCGAATTTGCCAATCTTGGTGTTCTCTGGCAAATGCCAAACATCCTGCACGGTGTTGGGCTGTAAGCACAACCCCCACCTGTGGACGTCGAGCCCTCATACCACCCTCATGGAGTCTGTTTCTGACCATTTGAGCAGACACATGCACATTTGTGGCCTGCTGGAGGTCATTTTGCAGGGCTCTGGCAGTGCTCCTCCTGCTCCTCCTTGCACAAAGGTGGAGGTAGTGGTCCTGCTGCTGGGTTGTTGCCCTCCTATGGCCTCCTCCACGTCTCCTGATGTACTGGCCTGTCTCCTGGTAGCGCCTCCATGCTCTGGACACTACGCTGACAGACACAGCAAACATTCTTGCCACAGCTCGCATTGATGTGCCATTCTGGATGAGCTGCACTACCTGAGCCACTTGTGTGGGTTGTAGACTCCGTCTTATGCTACCACTAGAGTGAAAGCACCGCCAGCATTCAAAAGTGACCAAAACATCAGCCAGGAAGCATAAGAACTGAGAAGTGGTCTGTGGTCACCACCTGCAGAACCACTCCTTTATTGGGGGTGTCTTGCTAATTGCCTATAATTTCCACCTGTTGTCTATTCCATTTGCACAACAGCATGTGAAATTTATTGTCAATCAGTGTTGCTTCCTAAGTGGACAGTTTGATTTCACAGAAGTGTGATTGACTTGGAGTAACATTGTGTTGTTTAAGTGTTCACTTTATTTTTTTGAGCAGTGTAGATTATGGCCCTCAAATTCTATTGACCTTGAAACCAGTTCCACTGCTTCTATTCATTCTTCCCTCGTATCAGGTACTGATTTAGACTGTGGACCTCGTAAGGTAAGATTTGAATACCCCTGGACCATGGTGTCCATTCAGGGTCTGTGTCAGCTAGATCATGTTTTTATTATCGGGGATAATGTGAGGAGCACACTCTGACTAGTGACCACCACTCACTAAAATAAGCCTGTGATCTAAGGTGGGTGGTCCGACCGTCAGAACCCAGTCTTCCATTAGCAAAGGAAGCTCTGCCTTGAATAAAGAGACATAAGCAATTATTAAGCAGTTTCTTACAGCCTCATTCGGGAGTGAGTTTGCTGATATCTGGAGGTAGTTCTGGAATTTCAATAGCAGGTAAGACATCATGATGACACGAGGATCTGTTCTGTCGGTTAGTCACACTTTATTACTGTATAACTCCGGTATAACTCATGTTCTATATACATTGTACGCTGCGTGACATTCGACAGAATGGCTTGGCTGTGACCAGTTTACTTGTAATATCTCTGGATGTTTATGTGTTACTATGCTGGATTGTTATGTAGTAACAAGATTAGGGGAAAGGGAGACACCTAGTCAGTTGTACAACTGAATGCCTTCAACTGAAATGTGTCTTCCGCATTTAACCCAACCCCTCTGAATCAGAGAGGTGCGGGGGGCTGCCATAATCGACATCCACGTCTTCAGTGCCCGAAGAACGCTGGGTTAATGCTCAGGGACAGAAAGACAGATTTTTACCTTGTCATCTCGGGGATTCGATCGGTTACTGGTCTCAAAGCTCTCACCACTAGGCTATCTGCCGCACCCTTATAACATAAGAACAACACATGCTTACATAGGCTGTTTCTATCTGCCATACTCTCTGATGGCAGGGTGTAATCATATTGCTCTCTGAAAGCAGGGTGTAATCCCACTGGTCTCTGATGGCAGGGTGTAATCATACTAGTCTGCTGGCAGGGTGTAATCATACTAGTCTGATGGCAGGGTGTAATCATACTAGTATCTTATGCCAGAGTGTAATCATACTAGTCTGATGGCAAGGTGTAATCCCACTAGTCTCTGATGGCAAGGTGTAATCATACTAGTATTTGATGGCAGTGTGTAATCATTCTAGTGTCTGATGGCAGGGAGAAATCATACTGCTCTCTGTTTGGCAGGGTGTAATCACACTAGTCTCTGATGGCAGGGTGTAATCCTATTGACAGGGACGATGCAGGAAACAGACTGTGACCTGGCCAAGCAGAGGAAACAGTTGGTCCAGGAACTGTGCATGGAAAAACAAGGAGGTATGGCAACCACCACAGTCCACAGAGGGAGTCAAGACTCAGGACGAGCTATTGAAAAAGAATGCCACATTGCATTGCATTTCATAGGAGAATTCCATTATCTTTTGTTTCCCTTTCAATCCTATTTGATCCAGAAAAGTTCATATATTCTAGATCAACAGGGCAAACGGCATTCCCCCTGAGCTCAACTGTGAGAGTTGTGAATTATGAGGGAGTGAAGGGAGTGAGAACCCAGTAATGTATATCACTCCAGGGGAGGAATATCATTATTCTGAGACGAGGTGTGACTCATAGTAGCAGGGTGGGGCAGAGCCATGAATCTAACATACATGACCTAATAACAAGAACAGCATGTCCCATACTCCTCCAAGTGTCATGTTTAATGATTAAACATCCCCAGCAATCAAACACCGTCCTGAAGTAACCATCCTCATTCAGAGTCTGAAAACAGAACTTAATGTGCCAGAATCAGATACTGTTACAAACAATGAGAGGTTAGCTGTATGATGTGTCTGCAATTCAGTCATGTACTGTTAGAGCCAGTTAGCTATATTCTATTGAACACCGAAGACATAGAGAACATTGAATCATTCCAGCTCCGGCTTGGGCAGTGGCTTTGCTTGTAAGGTAAAGAGGTCACTACAATCAAGTCAAAAGACTGTGGAGGATATTAATACGTTAGTCTGTGTTTACCTCTCTACTTATTTGATTGTTCATCTGTCTACACTATCTACGTGTCTGCCGTTGTATGTTCTCTTGTCTCTGTGTTGCTGACACCTCAGAGCACTTTGACCTGGGGAAGAAGATCAGCGTTCCTCAGGATGTGATGATGGAAGAGCTTAACCTGCGGTCTAACATAGGTTCCAGAATGTACCAGGAGAGACAGAAGAGGGTGGAGAGGTTCACCTTGGAGAATGTAGCACCAGACACTCACAGGGTGGTGCCCCACGACCCCCAGCAGCCAGACCATAGCAGTACACACAACCAGGGAGCCTTACAAGGGGGGAAGAAGAATTACCACACAGAGGTCTTTATTGGACAACCAGGAAGAAACAGCCTAGTGAGATCCCTGAAGAACACAATAGCCAGTAAGGGAAACCCCAGTGTCCTGGCCCCAGGTAACTGAGTGTGAGAGAGTGTCTGTCTGTCTGATGGAAGGGGACAGGGTATTACCCCTACAATAACAATCCACCTCTCCCTCAAAGGTTACAATGGGCCTCTGAAAGAAGTTCCTCATGAGAGGTTCAACGTCACTGTGATTCCCAAGTCCTACTGCTCCCCATGGCAGATTCAGCACCATAACGGTAACAGTGACAAGCTGCTGTCTGCCATCTCTGCCCATCTCCCTGAGCTGCCACAGAAGCTCACCCCAAACAACTACAGATGCTTCAACAGGTGAGCCCAAGTGACTGGCTCTATAGCCTGCCCTTGACCACTCACTACACCCTCACACAGCTTGTGGTTGACTAACCAAAGTGTGTGTTTTGAGAAATACTCAAGAGTCAATCTTTCAGTAGTCAAAGAAAGTTCTAGGCCTCTGGTTACCTCCTCTGGTTTGCTCCTTGGCTGGCTTCTGAAACCTCTTTCTAAAAGGCTGTCGTCTGCTTGTGAAACCAGAATCTGGCGCTGGCTCACACCAGCCTGGGCCACTGAGTAACGCGTCTATTTTAAAACACAGCGTCTGTAAGCTGATCCCCACACAACTCTAGAAAACACTCAAGACAGATTTATATCAAGATACAAAGGTAAATTACTAATCAGAACTAGTCATTAAACTTTGAGAATCTACTCACCATGCTACCATGACCCACACCAGAGGCCTTATGGTGAGATACATTTGATTTCATCTGTGGTTTAGGGAAAAGGGGATACCTAGTCAGATGTCCAACAATTTATTCAACTGAAATATGTCTTCTGCATTTAACCCAACCCCTCTGAATCAGAGGTGCAGGAGGCCGCCTTCATCGACATCCATGTCTTTGGCGCCCGGGGAACGGTGGGTTAACTGCCTTGCTCAAGGGCAGAACGACAGATTTGTACTTTTTTCAATTCAACTTTATTTAACTAGGCAAGTCAGTTAAGAACAAATTCTTATTTTCAATGACGCCCTAGGAACAGGGGGTTAACTGCCTATTCAGGGGCAGAACGACAGATCTGTACCTTGTCAGCTCGGGGATTTGAACTTGCAGCCTTCCAGTTACGCCCGACCTTGTCGGCAAGGGGATTCGTTAAGACTTACTAACTGCAGATCCTGACACCCATTTATTTCTGTAGGGCCCCGATGCCATTTGGGGGGACAGCAGGTAGTGTGAGGATGCTCCCCCTGCCAGGGTTTGAGCTCCTGCAAGCCCATACTGAACCGAGTCGGACCTGGGAGAGCATATGTGACCGGCCCAACTTCAACCGCACCCCAAGGGGCTGGGCTGCCCACTACACTGCTAAAACGGAGACTTCAGACCTCTGAACCCATGGCTGTGACGGAGAGCATCATGGGTAACTTGTGACTGACTGATCTACAAATAATATTTAGTTATATATGATGGAAGGGGATTTGTTGATCAGTCTTGACTCTCCTGTAAAGTCAGCTTCAATGTCGAACGTGCTCCATGACAGCTTTAGATGACCTCGCTACACTCTTACAGACAAACTGCAAGTCCAAACAGTGGATACTAATGTGCAATTTTCTAGCATGTAATCACTTTAGAAAAATAATGTTCTCTCCTTGTCTTGTTCTGCCACAGCTAATGATATCCACAATGTCTTAGACCAGGTCATACTTCATCAAGGTCACAACTTGTTAAATTATGCTATTACAAAAAAACACTTTAAAAGAAAGGATATGTTTAATGAAGCAAATTTTAACCATACACTTTTCACAGTTATAATAAAAGACGTTGACAATGCTGTGGAGTCATGGACACCTTCAATCTTTAGATAATAGTGCCACCACATGGAAGTAAAATGGTCTTAACAATTGGTTGTTCTGAAGACTGTTAACATCTGACAATTCTGCATAAAATGCATAAGGAAAAAGAATTGTAGAAATGGAGACATTCTCTTCTATAAGAAAGGTTCAGTACAATATGCACAACTTGCAAACGTAACCCTCCCTCCCCCTTTCAAATATACAAGCCAGAGATAGAACATACAGGTAACTGCCAAAATAAAGGAAACACTTTAGAAAATGAGGGATACAAAGTATATTGAAAGCAGGTGTTTCCACACAGGTGTGGTTCCTGAGTTCATTAAGCAATAAAAACGACCAGTTGCCCATTATTTTGGCTACCATGGTTAGAAGAGATCAGTGACTGGGGGGAAAAAAGGGGTCTCATAGGAGCATAGGTGATTAAAAATGTGTGTGTCTTAGTCACCAGGTCTCAAACCAATTGAAAACTTACGGGAGATTCTGATGCGTCTGACAGCATTTTCCACCACCAACAAAACACTGAATTCATTTATTGTGGAAGAATGGGTGTCGCATCCCTCCAATAGAGTTCCAGACACTTGTAGAGTCCTATGCCAAGGCGCATTGAAGCAGTTTTGGCCCAACACCCTATTAAAGACACTTTGTTTCCTTTATTTTGGCAGTTACTTGTAGGTTCGATGGAGGAAGGTATAACGAATCATTTAAAACTATACTGTTCAGCACTCCAGTTTCCTAACGAGCAAGACCTTGCCGATGCACAAAACAGAGGTTCTTCTCCATTACACGTATATAAAAGAAGCATCTCACATCTGTGAACTGTGACTATAGTCACTGTGTCAGTTATTAATAGGGCGAAATTGGTCAAATTATAACGATGTTAATCATAAACTGAGGTACGAGGGTCTAGGAGCCTCCGTGACGGCTGGCGTGTGCACCCATGCGCTGTGGATCCTGGGAGGGGTAGTGGACATGGCCAGGGGGCCTCATGCCCATGGGAGGGGGCATCCCCATAGGGTCCATGGAGTGGAACATGGGTGGCCCAAAGCCTGTAGGGATAGAAACACCACAGGTTATAAAATCTTAGTTGAGGGGGATAAAATAAAAAAAATCTACTTGTCCTAATTTACTCTGTCTATCTGTACTTCAGAGGACAACACAATGAAAACACTTTTGAAAATGTTTTTTCTGGTCCACTTCAGGGGGGGTTCTTGTTTTACCTGGAGGGGGGGGCATAGCCACACCGGGGGGTGGGGGTAGACTGATGTTCATGACAGGAGGAGCTGAGTTGGGGCCCAGGTTGAAGTAGTTGGTAGGGGTGTCTTCATCCACAGGCGGTGGAGGTAGCGCTGCAGGACAGAGACAGAGGGTCAGTATTGACAAGTCACATCACTGGAAGAGTACGGTAAAATGTGTGTGAGGGTTTTACTCAGGGGTTGAAACCGAAATTATTTTCAAATCGTTTCATTATGAGCAAAACCATTATATTTTTTATTCCGTTACACTGCTCCTACCAGCAACCGGTTCGAACCCCCAAAAAGATACTGGTTGATATTCCTTTTTAAACCTCTAAACCATTAAAATACTTCACCAATTAGTGGGGATAGAGTAGCTTGCTATGGAAGCTATTTAATCTGTATAGGAAAGAAGTTTTATTTTCCATAACAGCATGATTTCTGTTATTCAGCAAGGTTTAATCATGACAAACCCACACACACTGTGCTGCCAGTGACAGTGTAGGCCGCGAGATGCAACTGAAATTTTGCGAGAAGGTGGATGAAGCTTACTTTGAAGCGCTGGGTATCTTTATGACATGCATTATCTGAATTAGTCCCACAGAATTACCCCTACGGAGGGCTTTCTACGGAGGAACTTTGAATGTCTGAACTTCCGAGTTGGTTTAACGTTGGACCAGAGCAAACATTAGCAAGCTTGTGCGTACAGAGGAGCACAAGAATTAGAAACAACTTTTTGTAGTTAATAAATTCAATGTGAAACATAACTATAGTATCCTTAACTAGCATTGAAAAAGTTAATCCATTCTTTTAAAACCTCTCCCTCATTTCTGAATCATGCTTGTAACATCAGGAGTACAGTAACCTAGGCTTCAGAGATGAGGAGCAGATAGCCTACATACACACCTACTAGCAAAGGCTTCCAGCTGGCAGGCGGACGCTGGAACACGTTCGAGTGACAGAGTGAGGGTTTTGCATAGGGCCTTTGTTTTGGAACGTAATAGAGTGTTATTAACTGGTTACCCATGCATAAACATGTTTAGCATCTCCAGGCCTCCACACATACAAGTCGCTGATAAGTACCTTTGGAACGTTGACAAGTCAAATAAATCAATTGAATATACGCCATCACAATAAATCCATTATTTTAGTCAGGTCTAAAGAAACATGATGAAGAAAATGGATTTCAGAAGAACATAATGAGTTGGCCTACTGTATGTTGTCTGGCTATGCATCACGCTGTAGGCTGGTTCGTTTAGCTGAAAATATATGCTGATAAGTGCCATTATTTTATTGTAACAAGAATATAATTGAACTTAGCTGAATGAAGTGAGCGTAAAAGTTATCAATTGAAACAGGTCCGAAACGGTAGATTTAGAGTTATTTGCTAACTTTAGTTGTGAATGATACAAAGCTTAGAATGTCTTAGAAACCAAAACAAATATGGCTGCATGATGGGCCTATAGGCTATTAAGAAAGCCAGTGTGCTCTGTTCCTTGCCTCAGACTGCACTCTGTATGCCATGGGCTATCCAAACATGTTCCTGTAGCTACCCAATGCTTCATTTGGGAAAACAAGTGAAATCTGCTCAGAAACACAAATAGTAATGTGTTTTCACAAAAAAACCATTTCATTAAACTGTTGACAGCCCTACTCTCTGCACGCTGGTGGAAGAAACGCAGGAAGAGAAGAGGAAATGGAAACTCAGTAATGAGATTCTGTAGCTATAAAGGTAAATGTTTCAACCTGTTAATTATGAAAATAGCCTAGTAATAGGGCATGTTCAAATACAAATTAACTATAGGCTGAAATGAATTTATGCTAGACCAATAACATTCCAAAGATATCTCAAATCAGTATTTTTTATGCCGTGTGTAATATGCAGTTGGCTAGGGCTGGACGACATGGCCAAAATCTAATTTCCCGATATAGGTAATTTCATATCCAGATAACGATACATATCACGAGACACATTTTCTGTAAATTATATGAATAAATAGTTTATATAAAGTGACCACATGTACAGGCCTATTTCTTATTACATTTTGAATTATACTCAACAAATAAAAGGTATTTGCATTTGGCACCTTGGGTCGAGTGTTGGCACCAACTCTCGAAACCCCCGTTTCCTGACCGTGTAAATTGGGGCCATGTCTTGGTAACGGCAGCTGTTATCTCCTTCCATCTTCGTAATTCTTTGCCATATGGTGTGTCGCGGGGCAAAAGCCTCTTGCAACATCTGAGTCAGGGGTTTGTTTTGAGCACTCGACTACATTTTTGGGTCATCCGTAGACTCTCCGTACTGTTTCACGTGATTCTTGCGTAGGTGGTAAAGGAATTTAGTGGTGTTTGAGCCTGTTGTCGGGACCGGCCTGTGGCATATGTTGCAGAGGACGGATTTCTGGTCCGTGTCAGACTGTTCATACCCAAACCACGTCCATGCGACCGAAGTAGCCCCTCTGTTAGGTACGAGCTCAGTGTCTCCGTGCTCTGTCACGTTCACTCTCTTTCATGTTTGTTTGCGTAGCAAATTTCCTTCCACGCAAAGCGACGTCCAATTGACTAAAATAGTGCCGTATCGTGTGATTTGCGACAACTAAATAAACTAGACATTTTTCTATCATTTCGGAAGTTTACATACATTTAGGTTGGAGTCATTAAAACTTGTTTTTCAACCACTCCACAAATTTATTGTTAACAAAGTATAGTTTTGGCAAGTCGGTTAGGACATCTACTTGTGCATGACAAGTAATTTTTCCAACAATTGTTGACAGATTATTTAACTTATTTCACAGATAATTCACTGTATCACAATTCCAGTCGGTCAGAAGTTCACATACACTAAGTTGACTGTGCCTTTAAACAGCTTGGAAAATTCCAGAAAATGATGTCATGGCTTTAGAAGCACTGATAGGCTGATTGACATCATTTGAGTCAATTGGAGGTGTACCTGTGGATGTATTTCAAGGCAGACCTTCAAGAACAGTGCCTCTTTGCTTGACATCATGGGAAAATCTAAAGAAATCAGCCAAGACCCAAGAAAAATAGTATCTATAGCCACATAACCTGAAAGGTCGCTCAGCAAAAGGTGTACCACTGCTCCATAACCGCCATAAAAAAGCCAGACTACTGTTTGCAACTGCACATGGGGACAATGACTGTACTTTTTGGAGAAATGTCCTCTGGTTTGATGAAAAAAATATATAACTGTTTGGCCATAATGACCATCGTTATGTTTGGAGGAAAAAGGGGGAGACTTGCAAGCCGAAGAACACCATCCCAACTGTGAAGCACGGGGGTGGCAGCATCATGTTGTGGTGGTGCTTTGCTGCAGGAGGGACTGGTGCGCTTCACAAAATAGATGGCATCATGAGGGAGGAGAATTATGTGGATATATTGAAGCAGCATCTCAAGACATCAGACAGGAAGTTAAAGCTTGGTCGCAAATGGGTCTTCCAAATGGACAATGACCCCAAGCATACATACTTGGGGCGGCAGGGTAGCCTAGTGGTTAGAGCGTTGGACTAGTAACCGGAAGGTTGCAAGTTCAAACCCCCGAGCTGACAAGGTACAAATCTGTCGTTCTGCCCCTGAACAGGCAGTTAACCCACTGTTCCTAGGCCGTCATTGAAAATAAGAATTTGTTCTTAACTGATCTTGCCTAGTTAAATAAAGGTAAAATAAAAAAATAAAAATAAATACTTCCAAAGTTGTGGCAAAATGGCTTAAGGACAACAAAGTCAAGGTATTGAAGTGGCCATCAAAAAGCCCTGACCTCAATCCTATAGAAAATTTGTGGGCAGAACTGAAAAAGTGTCTGCGAGCAAGGAGGCCTACAAACCTGACTCAAGTTACATCAGCTCTGTTAGGAGGAATGAGCCAATATTCACCCAACTTATTGTGGGAAGCTTGTGGAAGGCTACCCAAAACTTTTGACCCAGGTTAAACAATTTAAAGGCAATTCTACCAAATACTTCAACTGTATATCATCATATCACCCAGCCCTACAGTAGGCTATCATAATTTTTTTATATATCATTTTTCATATACAGGCCTATGCATAAGAGAATCATCACCTTAGAAAGTGCTGTCCATTTCCTTGTGTTAGAATTTGAAACAAAATCTACAATGACCACGTTACCCACTCAGTTACAACATGTTGTTGAACTTCTTTCTTTAAATGAATCCATCACAGTGAGATGAGTTTTAAAAGCATGTACTGTTTTGATGATAAGTGTTTGATGTGATTTCCATTGCATTGATGTCAGAGTGGTTAGAGAGGCAATAGAGCCCTGAGTACCAGACCCTTAGTGACCTTATGAGTGTTAGCGAGTTGGGTACTACTAATGCATGTCCTCAGTGCACAAGAGGAGATTATCGCGACCGAGTCACATAGAATTTTACTGCGTTCATGACTCATGACTACCGGTGTGGCGATAATAAGGTCACTGCGACAACCCTGGTTCCTATCCTCTAGCCTCCTTCTCAAACCCCATTGGAAGAGGTCTGAGGTCCCTCATCCTCTGACCTTCTCATCTAATGAGTTTTGAGGATGAGGTGATAGACAGAGGTAGCTAGGCATTAAGGAAATTAAATTGAGATTCTCCCTGTGTATAGCTCTCACCTCCAGGCAGTCCAGGTACCGGCTCCAGCTTCAGCCCCATCTCAGTCAGCCCTTCTCCCCTTCCGTCCTTCCCCCCTCTCCCGTCCCTCCTTCCCCCCTCTCCCTGAGACCTGGAACAGAACAACACAGTCAGTCCATCACATCAACTCATGTCACACTGGAGGTGCTTTTACTTGCAATATCTGTGATAACAGAGCAATCAGTCAACAGAAACACAGGTACCTGCTGCCACAGCCACCTGTCACTAGTATTAGGAACTACAGGTGGAAGTGCATGAGACTGTCATATCATAGGATGGTACTTTACCTGCCCCATTTCACGTTGAGTCTGCGACCGTTGATAATGAGCTTGTTGAAGGATTTCTCAGCAGCTAACTCTGCAGCCTGACGGGTGGCAAACTGGATGAAGGCACACTGCTGCCTCTGAACAATGGTGGTGGTTCGGATCTCCCCAAACTGGTAGAAATGGTTCCTGTTGGGGGGCAAGCAGTTATATTGGCTCATTTATCCCGCCTCCTCTCCCCTGTAACTATTCCACATGCCATTCCTGTAAATGAGTACATTTTTACTCATTTGGAGTAAAAATGTATTATTCTGGGCAGGCACTCACCTGAGTTCAGAGTCTGTGATGGAGTCTCCGAGCCCCCCCACGTACAGTGTAGTGATGGACTTGTCCTCTGGAGTGTCCAGTCTCGGCATGGTGGAGGCTCTCTTCAGCAGCTTGTCAGCCACAGGGTCGTTGATACCATAGTAACGGTCCTTAATGTTCTGGTCTGCCAGGGGATCGTCTGGATCAGTTGGCTTCTCATGCCTGGAGTGCAGTAGTTCAGAGATAAAACGTCTGTCAACATCTTGGAAACAATCTTCTTATCTTGGCCAAAGTCGAGAACCAGACCTGTGCCACTGCATTTACTTTTTCCCATTGGCTCATAAGTCAACAACTGCCCAATGTTTAACATGTGCCATGTATTTCTTTGCACCTATGGTTTCATGATGTTGACAGTTGCTCACCTGTAAGGACACTCCTCTCCTCTCTTACACTCTCCCTTCACCCAGAAGGAGCAGATATGTGGTCTGTTCCTCTTGTAGTAAGGTGTGGTGCGGGCTAGCTTCAGCAGCATGTCACTAGAGCTGGGGGCCTTACCCAGGAGACCCACGGGCCGGGTACCATCAGAGTTCCCTATCTGCAGTCAGGAGAGAGCGACTGTCAAGTGGATGCATTTCACCGAAATTTGAACCATTTAAATTTACCAGATCGCATGAAGACTGAAATAATGACGAATGACCTGGCCACAGAAGGTACACAACTAAGACCAGAGGACCAAAGACCAGATATTTCTGGGTGGTCCTCATGAATGAGTCATGTGACTTGGCGAGTAAACATTGTCTGGAATCTTCAAGGGAAAATGAGAAGGGTCAGAGGGTGCTATCTGAACACTCTTGGCATGAACACACTGTTAGGATATTTACGAAGCAAGCAGACTTAGGCTAGACGACAGAATGTAAACATTGATCTGTCTGGTAACAATTAGAAGATTACACACGGGACGCAGATCATTTTACCAACTACCTTTGATCTTGAATAAGGGAAAATAGATCACCTCTCTTTCCATGTTCTGTGTGTAGTATTCCTTGTTCACATCTGATTTTGGCACGTCGTCCTTGATTGACAGACCAGTGTCTCGGACCTGTATTGGCAAGCCTAGATGAAGGAGTAATGAAAATTAACATCCACTCTGAACTTGTCGGACATGCAACTTTTTTAAATTATATACCTGTACAACTCTGTGTGCGTGTAGTCATTCTCTGGATGGTACAAATATAACCTGATCCAAACCCTGTCCGTGTTGACTCACCATACTCTAGATCCAGCAGGCAGGTCTGACAGACATTCTTTATCTTGCTGCACGTCTGGCACGCTTCTGTCTTCTTGAAGCGCATGCGGGTCCCAGGACACCATCGGAACACAGTGAATGGTCTGGCACATATCTAAGAAGGACATAGAGGAAGCAGGAGGTCAGTGAATGTTTAGATTGCAGTGGCATACTCTGTAGCAGGGTACTCTACTTATGTACAGGGTTTCTCCTCAGAACCTATGTTGGAGAACTCTGCTATATGTGTAACTGTGACTGATTAATCCAATTGAGCATTAATGCACTTGTGAATTTCTTACCTTGCACTCCTTGCCATACTTCTCCTTGGTCTAGCAAAAAAAACAGATTGTGATACAGGATGAGTAACTGTTTTGAATTACCTTATCTAGAAGGACATGTCAATTAAAGATTCTGCTACATGAACATACATTTAGCAAAAAGATGGTTAGCTCCTAGCTCTCAAAAACTCTAGGCAGCCTCATGCCAACAATTCTAAGCCATTAGCTTGGCCCATTACTGCCTTGAGTGAGCTACAATCCCGACACTGTGTTTTAACGCTTAGAAACGTCAATCAATGCTTGGGATATGGCTTTCGAACTATATGGCCCTTACCTTATATCAGAGAAAAACATAGTTATAACAAAAATAAGCACTTATTGTAGCGGTTTTGAACAGATCCATACAGCTACGGGTGACTCCATCTGACAATCTACACTGCTGCTGCACTTCCCGAGTTACGCTTAATACAACTTCCCCCTACAGAAGACGCTCTACCGCAAGTGATACGTTTTAATGTTTCAGACTGAGTGCCGGGGATCTTAATACAACTTCCCCCTACAGAAGACGCTCTTCGTCCAATGACTTATGGTATGTGTAATGTTACTGTTAATGAACGGATACTCATGATAATGGGCTAACGTTAGTTAGCTCCCAGAGAACATTAACCCGGAGTTAAAGAATTGATTAAACGTACCATTCGAATATAAGGATTCTCTCCAAGACATGTCTGGCAGAGAATGGGAAAATCCTGTGGAAGTGAAGATGGCAAAAAACAAAACAATTAACGTTAGCTAGCTAACATACAGTAGCTACTAGTAACGTGGTTAGCTAACGATAAAGCTATAATCTGATATTTTACAAATTAACTAGCTAGCTACTTTGAATAATCGATTAAATAGTTCAAGAACATTACATTTTTAGCTACGCAGCTGTGAATGTTTATTTTGTTAACTATTAAAAGGGCAACGACTTAGCTAGCTAGAAACCATTTGCCATTAGCTAGTTAGCTAAGCGAGCTCCCAGGAAAACACTGAACGTATCTCTAGTACCACTGCTTATTGACGCAATCAATATCGCAGAATAACAATTACACATTACATTTTCCTTTCAGATTAACTGAAAAATATCACTTAAAACATACCGCGTCTTCCCAATTTTGTCTATTGTAAGTGTTAGCTCCTAAAGACGTCGCCATTTTAGAAATCCTCTGTCAGTGTCTTCCCGGTAATCACTAGTTACCACAGCCACAAAGTCTCAAACCACGCCTATTTCTAAAATGTATATTTATTTTAAAAATCGGATCTTTAACCTAACCTTAACCACACTGCTAACCTTGTGCTTAACCCTAACTTTAAACTAAGCCCGAAAAGCACATTTTTGTTTGCCTGAATTTTTACGATAGCCAATTTTGACTTTGTGGCTATAGTAACTAATGGAAATCAATGCTTTGCACTAGATGACCAATGGGGGCGCTGTGTTGAAGCCAGAGTGCCTCCATCTTGGCAGTCCTCCGCCATTGTAAACAAATATTTTGGACGCTATAGAAAATAGTTAGAATGTCTACGTTTTTTTTTGCCACATTTATTCTATTACTGACACCTTAATACATACTTTTAAATGATATTATGTGAGCTAAAAAAACATATAAACATACAAAAAATGTAAACATAAAACATTTGTAAAACATTAAACAATTATACAATTTCTTCAAGTATAATTTTTTGAGATTTCTGTTACTGTCCCCACTACAAAAAAAAATGCTTAAATATATTTAATTTTGTCCTTGAAACATTTTAATCAAAATACTGTAGAATTAAATGTATTCCCCTGGAGTGCTTTGAATCAGCTTAAAGGCTGGTGATGGCTCACATAAACAGCATCCTCCCGGATACCCTAGACCCACTCCAATTCGGTTATCAGGCCTACCACTGACGACACAACAGTGATGAAACAGCCTATAGGGAGGAGGTCAGAGAACTGGCAGTGTGGTTCCAGGACAACAACCTCTCCCTCAATGTGAGCAAGACAAAGGAGCTGATCGTGAACTACAGGAAAAGGCAGGCCGAACAGGCCCCCATTAACATCAACAGGGCTGTAGTGGAGCATGACGAGCGTTTCAAGTTCCTTGGTGTCCACATCACCAACAAACTATCATGGTCCAAACACACCAAGACAGTCGTTAAGAGGGCACGACAACACCTTTACCCCCTCAGGTAAATGAAAAGATTTGGAATGGGTCCCCAGATCCTCAAAAAGTTATTTTGCTGTACCATCGAGAGCATCGTGACCGGTTGCATCACCGCCTGCTGATTCAAATAATCAACTCATCATCAAGCTTTGATTATTTGAATCGGCTGTGTAGACAGTGCTAGGGCAAAAACCTAAATGTGCTCCCCTTGGGGTCCCCAGGACAGAGTTTGGGAAAACCTGCCCTACACTCATTAAAACCGCACTACTATTCCACTACTTTGGCCCTGTCTGATCCTACACAAGGTCGTCAGCCTGGGAGAACGTACGCTGTCGTTCTACACACCTTGTAATTCTTCTGCAATAAAATCTTGAACACCCAAGAACTTCTCTGCAGTTGCCACCACAACATCTATTATTGGTGACTTTAATGCAGTAGAGTTGATAACCATGGCTATGACCTCTAAGAAGCCAACCTTACTGAAGCACGTTATTCCTATCGGTCTCTATTGGCCTCGGCCTACTAACAATGTCATCTTCAACCTAGCTCACGGACCCTTCCTTTACTACTGTCTTCACTGCCTCAGCATATGACACCTTCTGTACTACTCTGACCCTGGCTCAGCGTCTTCCCAGCATACACTGCTTCAAGTGATCAGACCAAAACACACACACATGCACCTTCATACATTGTATACAGTCATTGATACACACACACACACACACACACACACACACACAGTTTTATAAAAGTGTATAACTATTATTTCATAGTGGATACAACATCTTCAACATTCATCTGTGGATAATCTTCTTGTGTATGGTGAATAATTCTACCCGCATGGTTATGTGTATATATGGGTGGTTCATTGACGAAAGGGGAAAGTAATTTACCCCCAGTCTCTCACGTGATAAGGATCCTGAGCTGAGGTTAAATATAACCTACTATTATTATTTTAAAATCACTTTCTTGCAATTTCACAAGTATTTTGTACATTTTCGCAAATATCTAAACAGATTATCACAACAGCTCATGTTTCATAACTAAGCACAACAATCTAAACAGATTATCACAACAGCTCATGTTTCATAACTAAGCACAACAATCTAAACAGATTATCACAACAGCTCATGTTTCATAACTCTAAGCACATTTTCAATTCACTGAGTACAACAAAATTATTCACAATGTCACTTGTCCACTGCACCAAATCACTCTTTCAATTTGGTAACATATTCAATCTAAGTATCTGCTTTTCAAAATGCAATATTCACTTTGCTTTTGATATGATTTTCTTGTCATCACCTAGTCACACTTCTCAAAACTGTTAACTGCTGAACCAAAATGATGTAGTGCCTAGTTCAATTATATAGTTTGATAACTTCTGAACACTGTAAATGTCTATATTTTTACCTTATAAATGCATCAATTTATGTTGGAAGGTAAAACCAAATCATATATGGATGTGGCTGTAAATACCACATTATCATTCTCCATCAGCCAGTATGCTTCAATAGGACATAGTTGAAGTGTACAATGCACTGCTGAAATAGCTGGGTTGTATATAACAATATATTCCACTCATTATCTGAATTTCCTTGATACACTGTAAACTGATGAATTTTGCCAAGCAGAGAGACAGGCGATACTGTATCAGTTGACAAGTCACATAGAAAAGGTGATCTTGTACAATGTTGCATGGGGCAGAAATGGCAGACAACACCGTAATACGTTTTCACATTAGCCAACTGCTATAGAGCACCCCTATTTCTGATATTTTGTACAAGGTTAATGAAACTGTAAAACTAACATTTCTCAAAATGCTCACAACCTGCCATTGGATACAAATTGTAAAAAATAAAAAGAAATATGTGCATGTCAAATACTGTATGGAAAATAACATTTGTCATCCACTATTCTTTCTATTCAACACTTCAAAAATAACAGTTTTGAATTGTGTATCTTGTATTTTTGATATTGGATTAAAATATGTTTTATTGTCGCATTCACCGGATAGGTGCAGTGAAGTGTTGTTTCCTAAAGAAAATGTACTTATTCTATTATAATTTGACAGACCAGCTAGATCTACTGCTTCTATTATATTATGACAGGCCAGCTAGATCTGCTGTCTCTATTGTATTATGACAGACCAGCTATATCTGCTGTCTCTATTGTATTATGACAGTCCAGCTAGATCAACTATCTTTATTATATTATGACAGACCAGCTATATCTGCTGTCTCTATTGTATTATGACAGACCAGCTAGATCAACTGTCTTTATTATATTATGACAGACCAGCTATATCTGCTGTCTCTATTGTATTATGACAGACCAGCTAGATCTACTGTCTCTATTATATTATGACAGACCAGCTATATCTGCTGTCTCTATTGTATTATGACAGACCAGCTAGATCTACTGTCTCTATTATATTATGACAGACCAGCTAGATCTACTGTCTCTATTACATTATGACAGACCAGCTAGATCTACTGTCTCTATTATAATTTGACAGACCAGCTATATCTGCTGTCTCGATTTTATTATGACAGACCAGCTAGATCTACTGTCTCTATTATATTATGACAGACCAGCTAGATCTACTGTCTCTATTATAATTTGACAGACCAGCTATATCTGCTGTCTCGATTTTATTATGACAGACCAGCTAGATCTACTGTCTCTATTATATTATGACAGACCAGCTAGATCTACTGTCGCTATTATACTATGACAGACCAGCTAGATCTACTGTCTCTAGGTCTATTATATTATGACAGACCAGCAAGATCTGTCTCTATTTTATTATGACAGACAAGCTAGATCTACTGTCTCTATTATATTAGGACAGACCAGCTAGATCTACTGTCTCTATTGTATTATGACAGACCAGCTAGATCTACTGTCTCTTGGTCTCTATTATATTATGACCTACTGATCTACTGTCTCTATTATTTTATGACAGACCAGCTAGATCTACTGTCTCTATTATATTATGACAGACAAGCTAGATCTACTGTCTCTTGGTCTCTATTATATTATGACCTACTGATCTACTGTCTCTATTATATTATGACAGACCAGCTAGATTTACTGTCTCTATTATATTATGACAGACCAGCTAGATCTACTGTCTCTATTATATTATGACAGACCAGCTAGATCTGCTGTCTCTATTATATTATGACAGACCAGCTAGATTTACTGTCTCTATTATAATATGAGAGACCAGCTAGATCTACTGTCTCTATTATATTATTACAGACCACCTAGATCTGCTGTCTCTATTATATTATGACAGACCAGCTAGATATATTGTCTCCGTGTCTCTCTTACATTATGACAGGCCAGCTAGATCTACTGTCACAATCGTATTATGACAGACCAGCTAGATCTACTGTCTCTATTATATTATGACAGACCAGTTGGATATACTGTCTCTATTATATTATGACAGACCAGCTAGATCTGCTGTCTCTATTATATTATGACAGACCAGCTAGATCTACTGTCTCTATTATATTATGACAGACCAGCCAAATCTACTGTCTACATTATATTATGACAGTCCAGCTAGATCTGTCTCTGTGTCTCTATCAAATTATGACATACCAGCTAGATCTACTTTCTCTATTATATTATGACAGACCAGCTAGATCAAATCAAATCTAATCAAATTGATTTATATAGCCCTTCGTACATCAGCTGATATCTCAAAGTGCTGTACAGAAACCCAGCCTAAAACCCCAAACAGCAAGCAATGCAGGTGTAGAAGCACGGATATAGATCTACTGTCTCCATTATATTATGACAGACCAGCTAGATCTACTGTCTCTATTATTTTATGACAGACCAGCTAGATATATGGTCTCTATTATATGATGACAGACAAGCTAGATCTGCTGTCTCTATTATGACAGACAAGCTAGATCTACTGTCTATTGTATTATGACAGACCAGCTGGATATGCTGTCTCTATTATATTATGACAGACCAGCTAGATCTGCTGTCTCTATTATATTATGACAGACCAGCTAGATCTACTGTCTCCGTGTCTCTATTATATTATGACAGCCCAGCTAGATCTACTGTCTCTATTATATTATGACAGACCAGCTAGATCTACTGTCTCTATTATATTATGACAGACCAGCTAGATCTGCTTTCTCTATTAAATTATGACAGACCAGCTAGATTTACTGTCTCTATTAAATTATGACAGACAGCTAGATTTACTGTCTCTATTATAATTTGACAGACCAGCTAGGTATACTGCTTCTATTATGACAGACCAGCTATATCTACTGTCTCTATTAAAATATGACAGACCAGCTAGATCAACTGTCTCTATTATATTATGACAGACCAGCTAGATATACTGTCTATTATATTATGACAGACCAGCTAGATCTACTGTCTCCATTATATTATGACAGACCAGCTAGATCTGTCTCTATTTTATTATGACAGACCAGCTATATCTGCTGTCTCTATTGTATTATGACAGACAAGCTAGATCTACTGTCTCTATTATATTAGGACAGACCAGCTAGATCTACTGTCTATTATTTTATGACAGACCAGCTAGATATATGGTCTCTATTATATGACAGACGAGCTAGATCTGCTGTCTCTATTATATTATGACAGACCAGCTAGATCTACTGTCTCCATTATATTATGACAGACCAGCTGGATATGCTGTCTCTATTATATTATGACAGACCAGCTAGATATATGGTCTCTATTATATGACAGACGAGCTAGATCTGCTGTCTCTATTATATGACAGACCAGCTAGATCTACTGTCTCCGTGTCTCTATTATATTATGACAGCCCAGCTAGATCTACTGTCTCTATTATATTATGACAGACCAGCTAGATCTACTGTCTCTATTACATTATCACATACCAGCTGGATATGCTGTCTCTATTATATTATGACAGACCAGCTAGATCTGCTGTCTCTATTATATTATCACAGACCAGCTAGATCTACTGTCTCTATTATATTATGACAGACCAGCTAGATCTACTGTCTCTATTATATTATGACAGACCAGCTAGATCTACTGTCTCTACTATATGACAGACCAGCTAGATCTACTGTCTCCGTGTCTCTATTATATTATGACAGCCCAGCTAGATCTACTGTCTCTATTATATTATGACATACCAGCTAGATCTACTGTCTCCATTATATTATGACAGACCAGCTAGATCTACTGTCTCTGTGTCTATTATATTATGACAGACCAGCTAGATCTAACTGGTCTCTATTATATTATGACAGACCAGCTAGATCTACTGTCTCTATTATATTATGACAGACCAGCTAGATCTACTGTCTATTATATTATGACAGACCAGCTAGATCTACTGTCTCTATTATATGACAGACCAGCTAGATCTACTGTCTCTATTATATTATGACAGACCAGCTAGATCTACTGTCTCTATTATATTATGACAGACCAGCTAGATCTACTGTCTCTATTATATTATGACAGACCAGCTAGATCTACTGTCTCTATTATATTATGACAGACCAGCTAGATCTACTGTCTCTATTATATTATGACAGACCAGCTAGATCTACTGTCTCTATTATATTATGACAGACCAGCTAGATCTACTGTCTCTATTAATTATGACAGACCAGCTAGATCTACTGTCTCTATTATATTATGACAGACCAGCTAGATCTACTGTCTCTATTATATTATGACAGACCAGCTAGATCTACTGTCTCTATTATATTATGACAGACCAGCTAGATCTACTGTCTCTATAATATGACAGACCAGCTAGATCTACTGTCTCTATTATATTATGACAGACCAGCTAGATCTACTGTCTCTATTATATTATGACAGACCAGCTAGATCTACTGTCTCTGTCTCTATTATTATGACAGACCAGCTAGATCTACTGTCTCTATTATATTATGACAGACCAGCTAGATCTACTGTCTCTATTATATTATGACAGACCAGCTAGATCTACTGTCTCTATTATATTATGACAGACCAGCTAGATCTACTGTCTCTATTATATTATGACAGACCAGCTAGATCTACTGTCTCTATTATATTATGACAGACCAGCTAGATCTACTGTCTCTATTATATTATGACAGACCAGCTAGATCTACTGTCTCTATTATATTATGACAGACCAGCTAGATCTACTGTCTCTATTATATTATGACAGACCAGCTAGATCTACTGTCTCTATTATTTATACAGACCTTCTAGATCAGCTGATATCTAAAGTGCTGTACAGACCAGCTAGATCTACAGCTCTATTATTATAAAGACACAGAGCTAGATCTACTGTCTCTATTATATTATGACAGACCAGCTAGATCTACTGTCTCTATTATATTATGACAGACCAGCTAGATCTACTGTCTCTATTATATTATGACAGACCAGCTAGATCTACTGTCTCTATTATGACAGACCAGCTAGATCTACTGTCTCTATTATATTATGACAGACCAGCTAGATCTACTGTCTATTATATTATGACAGACCAGCTAGATCTACTGTCTCTATTATATTATGACAGACCAGCTAGATCTACTGTCTCTATTATATTATGACAGACCAGCTAGATCTACTGTCTCTCTCTATTATATTATGACAGACCAGCTAGATCTACTGTCTCTATTATATATGACAGACCAGCTAGATCTACTGTCTCTCTATATTATGACAGACCAGCTAGATCTACTGTCTCTATTATATTATGACAGACCAGCTAGATCTACTGTCTCTATTATATTTGACAGACCAGCTAGATCTACTGTCTTATATTATGACAGACCAGCTAGATCTACTGTCTCTATTATATTATGACAGACCAGCTAGATCTACTGTCTCTATTATATTATGACAGACCAGCTAGATCTACTGTCTCTATTATATTATGACAGACCAGCTAGATCTACTGTCTCTATTATATTATGACAGACCAGCTAGATCTACTGTCTCTATTATATTATGACAGACCAGCTAGATCTGTCTCTATTATATTATGACAGACCAGCTAGATCTACTGTCTCTATTATATTATGACAGACCAGCTAGATCTACTGTCTCTATTATATTATGACAGACCAGCTAGATCTACTGTCTATTATATTATGACAGACCAGCTAGATCTACTGTCTCTATTATATGACAGACCAGCTAGATCTACTGTCTCTATTATATTATGACAGACCAGCTAGATCTACTGTCTCTATATATTATGACAGACCAGCTAGATCTACTGTCTCTATTATATTATGACAGACCAGCTAGATCTACTGTCTCTATTATATTATGACAGACCAGCTAGATCTACTGTCTCTATTATATGACAGACCAGCTAGATCTACTGTCTCTGTCTCTATTATATTATGACAGACCAGCTAGATCTACTGTCTCTATTATATTATGACAGACCAGCTAGATCTACTGTCTCTATTATATTATGACAGACCAGCTAGATCTACTGTCTCTATTATATTATGACAGACCAGCTAGATCTACTGTCTCTATTATATTATGACAGACCAGCTAGATCTACTGTCTCTATTATATTATGACAGACCAGCTAGATCTACTGTCTCTATTATATTATGACAGACCAGCTAGATCTACTGTCTCTATTATATTATGACAGACCAGCTAGATCTACTGTCTCTATTATATTATGACAGACCAGCTAGATCTACTGTCTCTATTATATTATGACAGACCAGCTAGATCTACTGTCTCTATTATAATTTGACAGACCAGCTAGATCTACTGTCTCTATTATATTATGACAGACCAGCTAGATCTACTGTCTCTATTATATTATGACAGACCAGCTAGATCTACTGTCTCTATTATATTATGACAGACCAGCTAGATCTACTGTCTCTATTATATTATGACAGACCAGCTAGATCTACTGTCTCTATTATATTATGACAGACCAGCTAGATCTACTGTCTCTATTATATTATGACAGACCAGCTAGATCTACTGTCTCTATTATATTATGACAGACCAGCTAGATCTACTGTCTCTATTATATTATGACAGACCAGCTAGATCTACTGTCTCTATTATATTATGACAGACCAGCTAGATCTACTGTCTCTATTATGACAGACCAGCTAGATCTACTGTCTCTATTATATTATGACAGACCAGCTAGATCTACTGTCTCTATTATATTATGACAGACCAGCTAGATCTACTGTCTCTATTATATTATGACAGACCAGCTAGATCTACTGTCTCTATTATATTATGACAGACCAGCTAGATCTACTGTCTCTATTATATTATGACAGACCAGCTAGATCTACTGTCTCTATTATATTATGACAGACCAGCTAGATCTACTGTCTCTATTATATTATGACAGACCAGCTAGATCTACTGTCTCTATTATATGACAGACCAGCTAGATCTACTGTCTCTGTCTCTATTATATTATGACAGACCAGCTAGATCTACTGTCTCTATTATATTATGACAGACCAGCTAGATCTACTGTCTCTATTATATTATGACAGACCAGCTAGATCTACTGTCTCTATTATATTATGACAGACCAGCTAGATCTACTGTCTCTATTATATTATGACAGACCAGCTAGATCTACTGTCTCTATTATATTATGACAGACCAGCTAGATCTACTGTCTATTATATTATGACAGACCAGCTAGATCTACTGTCTCTATTATATGACAGACCAGCTAGATCTACTGTCTCTATTATATTATGACAGACCAGCTAGATCTACTGTCTCTATTATATTATGACAGACCAGCTAGATCTACTGTCTCTATTATATTATGACAGACCAGCTAGATCTACTGTCTCTATTATATTATGACAGACCAGCTAGATCTACTGTCTCTATTATATTATGACAGACCAGCTAGATCTACTGTCTCTATTATATTATGACAGACCAGCTAGATCTACTGTCTCTATTATTATGACAGACCAGCTAGATCTACTGTCTCTATTATATTATGACAGACCAGCTAGATCTACTGTCTCTATTATATTATGACAGACCAGCTAGATCTACTGTCTCTATTATATTATGACAGACCAGCTAGATCTACTGTCTCTATAATTATGACAGACCAGCTAGATCTACTGTCTCTATTATATTATGACAGACCAGCTAGATCTACTGTCTCTATTATATTATGACAGACCAGCTAGATCTACTGTCTCTATTATATTATGACAGACCAGCTAGATCTACTGTCTCTATTATATTATGACAGACCAGCTAGATCTACTGTCTCTATTATATTATGACAGACCAGCTAGATCTACTGTCTCTATTATATTATGACAGACCAGCTAGATCTACTGTCTCTATTATATTATGACAGACCAGCTAGATCTACTGTCTCTATTATATTATGACAGACCAGCTAGATCTACTGTCTCATTATATTATGACAGACCAGCTAGATCTGTCTCTGTGTCTATCATATTATGACAGACCAGCTAGATCTACTGTCTCTATTATATTATGACAGACCAGCTAGATCTACTGTCAAATTATATTATGAGACCTTCGTACATCAGCTTATTATATTGCTGACAGAACCAGCTAGAACCCCAACAGCTAGCTATGCATTATAGAAGACAGATATAGATCTACTACTGTCTCTATTATATTATGACAGACCAGCTAGATCTACTGTCTCTATTATTTATGACAGACCAGCTATATATACTGTCTCTATTAAATGACAGACCAGCTAGATCTACTGTCTCTATTATGACAGACCAGCTAGATCTACTGTCTCTATATATTATGACAGACCAGCTAGATCTACTGTCTCTATTATATTATGACAGACCAGCTAGATCTACTGTCTCTATTATATTATGACAGACCAGCTAGATCTACTGTCTCTATTATATTATGACAGACCAGCTAGATCTACTGTCTCTCTCTCTTATACACATCCAGCTAGATCTACTGTCTCTATTATATTATGACAGACCAGCTAGATCTACTGTCTCTATTATAATATGACAGACCAGCTAGATCTACTGTCTCTATTATATTATGACAGACCAGCTAGATCTACTGTCTCTATTATATTATGACAGACCAGCTAGATCTACTGTCTCTATTATAATTGACAGACCAGCTAGATCTACTGTCTCTATTATATTATGACAGACCAGCTAGATCTACTGTCTCTATTATATTATGACAGACCAGCTAGATCTACTGTCTCTATTATATTATGACAGACCAGCTAGATCTACTGTCTCTATTATATATGACAGATCTCTATTATAATGACAGACCAGCTAGATCTACTGTCTCTATTATATTATGACAGACCAGCTAATGTCCTCTATTATATTATGACAGACCAGCTAGATCTACTGTCTCTATTATATTATGACAGACCAGCTAGATCTACTGTCTCTATTATAACAGACCAGCTAGATCTACTGTCTATTATATTATGACAGACCAGCTAGATCTACTGTCTCTATTATATGACAGACCAGCTAGATCTACTGTCTCTATTATATTATGACAGACCAGCTAGATCTACTGTCTCTATTATATTATGACAGACCAGCTAGATCTACTGTCTCTATTATATTATGACAGACCAGCTAGATCTACTGTCTCTATTATATTATGACAGACCAGCTAGATCTACTGTCTCTATTATATGACAGACCAGCTAGATCTACTTCTCTGTCTATTTATATTATGACAGACCAGCTAGATCTACTGTCTCTATTATATTATGACAGACCAGCTAGATCTACTGTCTCTATTATATTATGACAGACCAGCTAGATCTACTGTCTCTATTATATTATGACAGACCAGCTAGATCTACTGTCTCTATTATATTATGACAGACCAGCTAGATCTACTGTCTCTATTATATTATGACAGACCAGCTAGATCTACTGTCTCTATTATATTATGACAGACCAGCTAGATCTACTGTCTCTATTATATAATATGACAGACCAGCTAGATCTACTGTCTCTATTATATTATGACAGACCAGCTAGATCTACTGTCTCTATTATATTATGACAGACCAGCTAGATCTACTGTCTCTATTATATTATGACAGACCAGCTAGATCTACTGCTCTATTATACATCTATGACAGACCAGCTAGATCTACTGTCTCTATTATATTATGACAGACCAGCTAGATCTACTGTCTCTATTATATTATGACAGACCAGCTAGATCTACTGTCTCTATTATATTATGACAGACCAGCTAGATCTACTGTCTCTATTATATTATGACAGACCAGCTAGATCTACTGTCTCTATTATAATTGACAGACCAGCTAGATCTACTGTCTCTATTATATTATGACAGACCAGCTAGATCTACTGTCTCTATTAATTATGACAGACCAGCTAGATCTACTGTCTCTATTATATTTGACACCCCTAGATCTACTGTCTTCTATTATGACAGACCAGCTAGATCTACTGTCTCTATTATATTATGACAGACCAGCTAGATCTACTGTCTCTATTTATTATGACAGACCAGCTAGATCTACTGTCTCTATTATATTATGACAGACCAGCTAGATCTACTGTCTCTATTATATTATGACAGACCAGCTAGATCTACTGTCTCTATTATATTATGACAGACCAGCTAGATCTACTGTCTCTATATTATATATGACAGACCAGCTAGATCTACTGTCTCTATTATATTATGACAGACCAGCTAGATCTACTGTCTCTATTATATTATGACAGACCAGCTAGATCTACTGTCTATTATTTATGACAGACCAGCTAGATATATGGTCTCTATTATATGACAGACCAGCTAGATCTACTGTCTCTATTATATTATGACAGACCAGCTAGATCTACTGTCTCTATTATATTATGACAGACCAGCTAGATCTACTGTCTCTATTATATTATGACAGACCAGCTAGATCTGCTGTCTCTATTATATTATGACAGACCAGCTAGATCTACTGTCTCTATTATATTATGACAGACCAGCTAGATCTACTGTCTCTATTATATTATGACAGACCAGCTAGATCTACTGTCTCTATTATATTATGACAGACCAGCTAGATCTACTGTCTCTATTATATTATGACAGACCAGCTAGATCTACTGTCTCTATTATATTATGACAGACCAGCTAGATCTACTGTCTCTATTATTATGACAGACCAGCTAGATCTACTGTCTCTATTATATTATGACAGACCAGCTAGATCTACTGTCTCTATTATATTATGACAGACCAGCTAGATCTACTGTCTCTCTATTTATTATGACAGACCAGCTAGATCTACTGTCTCTATTATATTATGACAGACCAGCTAGATCTACTGTCTCTATTATATATGACAGACCAGCTAGATCTACTGTCTCTATTATATTATGACAGACCAGCTAGATCTACTGTCTCTATTATATTATGACAGACCAGCTAGATCTACTGTCTCTATTATTATGACACCCAGCTAGATCTACTGTCTATTATATTATGACAGACCAGCTAGATCTACTGTCTCTATTATATGACAGACCAGCTAGATCTACTGTCTCTATTATATTATGACAGACCAGCTAGATCTACTGTCTCTATTATATTATGACAGACCAGCTAGATCTACTGTCTCTATTATATTATGACAGACCAGCTAGATCTACTGTCTCTATTATATTATGACAGACCAGCTAGATCTACTGTCTCTATTAATTATGACAGACCAGCTAGATCTACTGTCTCTATT
>NC_034202.2:34629705-34673618 GCF_002021735.2 Oncorhynchus kisutch | reverse complement strand
AAAAGTTCTGGGACACTGTAAAGTCCATGGAGAACAAGAGCACCTCCTCCCAGCTGCCCACTGCCCACTAGTTAACACGGTCACTACCGATAAATCCATGATAATCGAAAACTTCAACAAGCATTTCTCAACAGCTGGCCATGCCTTCCTCCTGGCTACTTCAACCTTTTCCATTAGACCAAGATGTTTGATTATAAAATAACAGTCCAATAGAAGAGAACACAATATAAATGACTTTATTACATGTCAAGACAATGAGCCGTGGACATTACCATCAAATAAACCTCAGACTATAAATCATATAAAAAACACATTTTAATAATCAATCTAATTAATTCATTGATTGTGAACATTACAGCAATGCAAGCTATCAGAAAGTGATTAGATGAAGCAGCAGAGCTCAGCATTTGGATGGTTTGGTGGAGACAGTGGTGTTCACCATATGGTTAGACATATCAGGGAGCATCATAACAGCAGGGTTATAGGCAGGTGGATCAGAAGTCGTCATTTGAGAAAGGCCTGCAATGGCATGTTGGTCAGATGCCATCTTCATATGACCACTCCGACCATGTCAGGGGGCCCTACCATCATATCAGGGGGCATCTCAACCCCGCTGGAGGACTGTGGGTAGGTCATGACATAGCCCTGTTGGTGTGGGGACTGTGGGCCGGTCATGATGTAGCCCTGTTGATTGGGGGACTGAGGGCCGGTCATTACGTAGCTCTGTTGGTTGGGGGACTGTGGGCCGGTTATGACGTAGCCCTGTTGGTGTGGGGACTGTGGGCCGGTTATGATGTAGCCCTGTTGGTTGGGGGACTGTGGGGCTGGTCATGGTGTAGCTCTGTTGATTGGTTGTGTAGGACACATTGGAAGTGGTCATGGTAGGAGGCTGCACTTGGATGGACACAGGCTGGGTGGTTGTGAAAGTGCAGCCCTTCTTGTGCTCTTTGATCTCCCTGGCCATCTGACACCATGAGCAACAGGCACAGAAGCAGGACACCAAGATGTCCTCAAAGAGGCTTCCCTGTGGACCCACACAGACACACTTGTTTAACACTATCACACACACACACACACACACAAAACACACATAATACCCTTATCACAGCATATGTATCTGCAACAACATGTATGTGATGTCTATATGTAATGGGAAACATTACACCTGAATGCCATATTTGTGGCGTACAGCAACCCGCATGGACAGACTTGCAGGTGGCACAATGACGGGCACCCCAATAGCAGCCATGAATGCAGGGCCTATGATGTCCATTAAGGGCAGATAGGTACTCTCTCCAAACTCTCCTGTGGTGGAGCTGGCATAGCAAGGACAGCACCAGAATTCATTGCAACCTGCACACACACAAACAGACACGTCTCATCAACAGAGAGAGCAACAACAAGACAACTCTTATAGGTGGTGGCAATATTTTAAGACAGAATATCTTGAGCTTAGGATCAGATGGGATATGATGTCCCATGGATACTCACAGATACTCATGTCCTGAAAGGAGTCAAAAAGGCCTGTCTTCCAGCCTTTCATAGAAGGTGCTGCCACCTGCTGATGGACTGTCATGTTAGCTGCCATGGTGAACAGACCTGCCTGCAGACACAACAAAAAGGAAGACGTAGCACTCACAATTGCAGTTTGTTTGTGGGCAAACATTCCTCAGCAGTATGCTTCTAAGATCTAGCTGAACAACATGCCTGGAATCATGTTGATGACTATAGTTGTTGGTTACACACAAAAAAAACATTCAAGGTGGCCCCACAAAAAAATATTTGGAAACTAGTTCTACAACTTTTTTGACTTCACCAACTTTTTGGGAAAAGTGTTGCATGCTATTCACATTTTGAGTTGAGACAAGTTGGGAAATATTAAAGTGATACTGACTGATGGCTGTAAATTAGGGTTGTCTTTTTAGTTTCAGGCATGGTCCAATTTTTGGAAAAGAAAGTGGGTTATTTCAAATCTATCTTGACTAACCAATCTCACTAATAATGAAAACAAATCCACATGTTTTGCAGTATCTGGTTAAACACATCATATTATAACCTCTGAAATATATATTTTAATTGTAAAAAAAAGTCCTTGACAAGTATTTTCTGAATGGCACACTGGGAAATATGTTAATGAAAAAACATCTATCTTCAGCCAACACAGTATTTTAAGTTGCGGGTCTCAGGAAACTGAACTTGTTGTGTGATCAACTCAAATATTTATTTTGCAAAAGCAAACTTTACTATTTAATAAGTTCACACAAATCAAAACGACAGTGTAACTAGTTACGCAGATTGGTCTCATAGACTAGACATAACATAGTTCATGTAAATCAGGGACACTCATTAGTATGATGTGTTACATTTGGTATGGTTACACAAGATTGAAGGGGACTTAAGGCAACAATTAAAAGAGGGTGTTTGGTGGATCATATAAGGTTGTGTGTTTGAATCTCGTCATGGACAACTTTAGCATTTTAGCTAATTAGCAACTTTGCAACTACTTACTACTTTTTAGCTACTTAGCAACTACTTAACGCTTTTAGCTAACCCTTCCCCTAACACTAACCCCTAGACCTAGCTAACGTCAGTTAGCCACCTAGCCACCTTGCTAATATTAGCCACAACAAATTGGATTCGTAACAGATCATACGTTTTGCAAGTTCATAGCATATTGTACTTTAGCAAATTCATAACATATTGTACTAATTTAAATTCGTAACATATTATATGAGTTGTAATTCATAACATATCAAATGAAAAGAGTGATGGACATCCACAAATTAATACACACAGTGCATTCGGAAAGTATTCAGGCCCCTTTGACTTTTTCCACATTTTGTTACGTTACACCCTTATTCTAAAATTGATTAAATAAAAATACAAATCCTCAACCTACACACAATACCCCATAATGACAAAGCAAAAACAGGGTTTGGGATTTTTTTGCAAATAAAAAAGAATATATTAAAAAATATATCTTACGTACATAAGTATACATACCCTTAGCTATGAGACTCGAAATTGAGCTCAGGTGCATCCTGTTTCCAAAGATCATCATTGAAATGTTTCTACAATTTCATTGGAGTCCACCTGTGTTAAATTCAATTGATAGGACATGATTTGGAAAAGCACACACCTGTCTATATAAGGTTCCACACTTGACAGTGCATGTCAGAGCATAAACCAAGCCATGAGGTGGAAGGAATTGTCCGTAGAGCTCCAAGACAAGATTATGTCGAGGCACAGATCTGGAGATGGATATGGAAACATTTCTGCAGCATTGAAGGTCCCCAGGAACACAATGGCCTCCATCATTCTTAAATGTTAGAAGTTTGGAACCACCAAGACTCTGCTTAGAGCTGGCTGCCCAGCCAAACTGAGCAATCGTGGGAGAAGGGCCTTGGTCAGGTAGGTGACCAAGAACCCGATGGTCACTGTGACAGAGCTCTAGAGTTCCTCTGTGGAGATGGAAGAAACTTCCAGAAGAACAACCATCTCTGCAGCATTACACCAATCAGGCCTTTATGGTAGAGTGGCCAGACGGAAGACACTCCGACCATGAGAAAGCACATGACAGCCAGCTTGGAGTTTTCCAAAAGGTAGCTAAAGGACTCAGACCATGAGAAACAAGATTCTCTGGTTTGATGAAACCAAGATTGAACTCTTTGGCCTGAATGTCACGACCGTCGTATGGAGCGGACCAAAGCGCAGCGTGGTGTCAATACATTCTTCTTTATTTAATGAAGAACACGAAGAACACTTAAACAAAAATTCAACAAAACGATTAAGACGAACGTGACCGCTATATAAACACTGTGCTAACATGCAACATAACATAGACAGAATAACCCAACAACCAAGGACCAAGCGGCTTGGTAAACATGCAGCAGCAGCAGCAGCGAACACAAGACTCCTGGACTTGGGATGAGATATTAGACGGCAAGGGACCATGGGAACAGCCGGGTGAATATCGCAGTCCCAAGGAGGCGCTGGTATGAGGAGGCATACCAGCACGGCAGCGCGGCTGGAACACCGAGAGGCAGCCCCAAAAATGTATTGGGGAGGAGCACACAGAGAGTGTGGCGAAGCTAGGTAGGAGACCTACGCCAACTTCCTTTGCTTACCGGAGAGAGAGAGGAACCAGGCAGGCACCGTGTTATGCGATGGAGCTCACTGTGTCCCGGGTGTGTGTGCATAGCCCGGTTCAGTACATTGCAGCTCTTCGTGTCGGCCGGGCTACTGTGGGCATCGAGCCAGGTGCCATGAAGCCGGCTCTACGCATCTGGTCTCCAGTGCCTCTCCTCGGACTGGCATACATGGCACCAGCCTTACGCATGATGTCCCCGGTTCGCCAGCACAGCCCAGTGCGGGCTATTCCACCTCGCCGCACTGGACTGGCTACGGGGAGCATACAACCAGGTAAGGTTGGGCAGGCTCTGTGCTCAAGAGCTCCAGTGCACCTGCACGAGCTCCAGTACCAGCCCTCCGGTGGCAGCTCCCCGCACCAGGCTGTCTCTCCGTTTCATCCCTACAGCCTGTCCAGCGCTGCCAGAGCCTTCCTCCTGCCCAGCGCTACCAGAGTCTCCCATCTGTCCTGAGCTGCTAGAGTCTCCCGTCTGTCCTGAGCTGCTAGAGTCTCCCGTCTGTCCTGAGCTGCTAGAGTCTCCCGTCTGTCCTGAGCTGCTAGAGTCGCCAGTCTGTCCTGAGCCGCCAGAGCCGCCAGTCTGTCCTGAGCCGTCAGAGCCGCCAATCTGTCCTGAGCCGTCAGTCAGCCAGGAGCTGTCAGCCATCAGTCAGCCAGGAGATGCCAGAGCCGTCAGCCAGCCAGGACCTGCCAGAGCCGTCAGTCATCCAGGACCTGCCAGAGCCGTCAGCCAGCAAGAAGCTGCCAGAGCCGTCAGCCAGCTAGGAGCTGCCAGAGCCGTCAGCCAGCCAGGAGCTGCCAGAGCCGTCAGCCAGCCAGGAGCTGCCAGAGCCGTCAGCCAGCCAGGAGCTGCCAGAGCCGTCAGCCAGCCAGGAGCTGCCAGAGCCGTCAGCCAGTCCGGAGCTGTCCCTCTGAAGAGGCCCTTGAAGAGGGCAATGACTATGGTAGAGTGGGGTCTACGTCCCGCACCCGAGCCGCCACCATGAAAGAGGCCCATCTGGACCCTCCCCTTTAGATTAGGTTTTTGCGGCCGGAGTCCGCACCTTTGTGGGGGGGTACTGTCACGCCCTGACCTGAGTATTTGTTTTCTTTATATATTTTGGTTAGGTCAGGGTGTGACGAGGTTGGTATGTGTGTTTTTGTCTCATCTAGGGTTTTGTAGATTTATGGGGTTGTGTCCATCTAGGTGTTTATGTAGGTCTATGGTTGCCTAGATTGGTTCTCAATTAGAGGCAGGTGTTTATCGTTGTCTCTGATTGGGAACCATATTTAGGCAGCCATCTTCTTTGGGTATTTTGTGGGTTATTGTCTATGTGAAGTTGCCTGTGTCTGCACTCGTTGGTCATAGCGTCACGTTCGTTTTATTGTTTTTGTTTAACTGTTCTTCGTATTCTTCCTTCAATAAAAGAAGAATGTATTCTAATCACGCTGCGCTTTGGTCTCCCCTTTACGACGATCGTGACACTGAATGCCAAGCTTCATGTCTGCAGGGAACCTAGCACCATCCCTATGGTGAAGCATGGTGGTGGTAGCATCATGCTGTGGGGATGTTTTTCAGCTGCAGGGACTAGTCAGGATCGAGGGAAAGATGAACAGAGCAAAGTACAGAGAGATCCTTGAGAAAAACCTGCTCCAGAGCGCTCAGGACCTCAGACTGGGCCGAAGGTTCACCTTCCAACAGGACAACGACCCGAAGCACACAGCCAAAACAACGCAGGAGTGGCTGAAGTCTCTGAATGTCCTTGAGTGGCCCAGTCAGAGCCCGGACTTGAACATCTCTAGAGAGACCTGAAAATAGCTTCCAACCTGACAGAGCTTGAGAGGATCTGCAGGGAAGAATGTGAGAAACTACCCAAATACAGGTGTGCCATCCTTGTAACATCCTACCCAAGAAGATTCGAGGATTTCATTGCTGCCAAAGGTGCTTCAACAAAGTAACGAGTAAAGCATCTGAATACTTATGTAAATGTCTTTTTTTATTATTATTGCAAAAAAAATCTAAAAACCTGTTTTTGCGTTGTCATTATGGGACATTGTGTGTAGATTGATGAGGGAAAAAGACAATTTAATCCATTTTAGAATAAGGCTGTAATGTAACAAAATGTGGAAAAAGTCAAGGGGTCTGACTACTTTCCGGATGCACTGTACCATAAGAAATGTAATATATCCTACAAAATGGAGTTTCAGATATACGTTAAAAATAATACAAAATGCTCTGAGACCACATTTAGTCACAGTTACTAAATCTTTTTGAGTTCGACCCCCTCTGATTTATTTTTATTTTTACAGAGTACAGACCTAGGCCTAGATTCAATCAGTTCCAGCAATAACCAACAACTGAATAGCAGTTTTATAGTTTTTTTTAGTTGATGTCGGAGGTGTAACTGTCAAATTGGTGAGCGGACTCTTCTGTAGTCATTGTCATGAAACCACCCCCTTCCTTAATTCCCACTGACATTATAAGTTCAGTGTAGGCTATATAGAAATAATGGGTTATTTAGGCTTAGGGCAGAACTGATGGAATCTAGCCCTTAAACTCCTCAACATGCTGCCAGGAAAGTACAGCATGACACAATAGTGGACAACTGTTTGTTACTCATTCACATCCCGCCTGTAACCCTATGAAGATATGATCATTTGTTCTGTAAAATAACTTCACTCTTTTTTCACACTATTATACACTATTATCAATATCTATCATCTATTATTAATAGATTTGTATTATTAAAAAACATTAGGCATGGATCTATATAGCATATCTTACCTGTTCACCCTTCTTGAATGCTGTGAGAGAATGACCTGGACTTAATCATGAAACACAATAAACATGTCTGGAATGTCTGCAGGTATGCAGGCTACCTGATAGAAAATGCACACAAAACCTGCAAAACCTGAATGTACGTTGGTTGAGGGATTTTTTTATAGGAAAGAGAAAGTGGCTTTAGGTTGGTGATTTGAGCATAATGTATGAAAGCTTTACAAATTAAGTTATTATTAATTCATCTTTCGGATCAGGTTGCACTGGGATAAACTCAAATGTAGTTAGATTGAGAGGGAATTGTGGTGCAGATTGACAGCAGATTTAGCCAATTGCAGATTTATACAGTACGCCCTGACTATAGCAGCATTCACACTGTCCATGTGCCATTCATCTGAGGTGCCATAGTGCTGCTCTCATCACTGGGCTGCTATAGTTGTTTTCATAGGGATGTCAGCTGTAGTAAGCCACCTGTAGGTTATCAGCTATCCTAAATGTCTGGATGACAGATTAAAAATCATCACTGTAACAGTACATTTGGAAAAACTTTATTGAATGTTCTGTCATAATGCCTACATAAGGTTGTCTTAAACATAAGGTGCTTGTGCCGACTTACGTCACATCTCTCCCATAAAAATGTTATAATGTTTTATCGTCATTCAAATGATCAAACAGGAAACACAAATGTTCCATCCATTGCCAACACAAAATCTTACATTTCTACATAATCTTTTCATGGCATGAACATGGTATGCAAAGGAGAAGAATTGAGTAACAATGACTAACATATGACATGGCCATTCAAAATGATTGCTAACTGCATGGCAATGGAGAGAAACTTAAGAAACACAGGGAAACAATTTCCTTCTAAGCTTCTAAGGTGTTATGCAAACATAGTCACATAATGGAACCGTACTGACCATTGATGACCAATGTTCCCTCTAAGCTGCGCACGGGTGAGCAGCTCCCAAAGACTGCTGCACAGAAGAAATATCAGCCTGCAAAGAGAAGCAGAGCTTGAACTTCACTCAACTCTCTAGAGTTTTCCCTGTTAGTTAACACGATCAAAGTTTGTCTTTACTGTGGGAATTGTGATCGAATCAACACAATATTAGCCATTTTTAATGCAACATACGGAAACATGTTTTTGTGTTTTGTTGGTATTTAGCCATTTTCAGCTCTTCAGGTCCTACTCATTGTTGTCAGATGCTCAGATGGATGAGAGGATCAAAGAACTGATAGGACAAAATTAAGAACTTGGTTCGCTTAAGAGAAGGTGGTTAAGGGATTTTTTTATTAATAATGACTAATTATGTATACATTTCAATCAGGACTGACTAATCAGAATACTATTATGTTACTGTATAGATGTATGAATTTTATTTTAATCCTAGTACTGAATATAATGTGTGTAATTATAATCAAGAATTAGAACAATGACTGTCTGTTCCTTGGTAGAAACGAATTAACTTATCGTCAGACTGGCTAGAATGCTTATCTACACAGGAAGACCTTGGCTTGGTCATAAATGATCTAAAATGGTGAGAGACGATACTGCCATTGTACGGGAGTGGAGGAGGGACGGGACAGTTTGAAACCTAATGACGTCATTTTCAGTTTATAACCTGTTGTAAATCGTATATGTTCAGTACTCTCGAGAATAAACGCTAGTGCTTGATTTTGAGACTGGTCTCCGCCCATTTCATGTAAATACGTTTCTTACAAATCCTTAGAAATGGGCTGAGTGTATTAATTTAATTGGGTAATAAACATATAGGAATTTAATTCCTCTAACAAAGGTGTTAGTCCAGCAGGGGAGGGTCAGACAGAGTCTGATCCTTGTCAACTCCCAGGGAGCTTTCAGGAGAGCCATGCAGCAGTGGCTACACCGTCGGTAGTATAGAGTTGCAGGCCCAGATTCTTTGTGGCACATCGATGGCAACCATAAGCTGATCCGGTAAGTGTAAACGCTTAGGCCTCCTGATCACATTTTTACAATCTTAACATCGTAAAAAAAACAAATGATTTATCTGGTTATATGGTAATAAAATAATTGTGTCCCTATTCCTGGGTATACAGTCCCTTTACACCTCTTGACTTTTTCCACATTTTCTTTTGGTGCAACCTGAATTTAAAATAAATTAAATTGAGACTTCGACAGTGGCCTACACACAATACCCCATAATGTTAAAGTGGAATTATGTTATGAATGTTATGTTATTATATTATGTTTTTAGAATGTTTTACTAATTCATTTGATTTAAAAATTTAAAGCTGAAATATCTTAAGTCAATAAGTATTCAACCCCTTTGTTATGGCATGCCTGAATAAGTTCAGGAGTACAAATGTGTCACATAATACGTTGCATGAACTGTGTGCAATAAATGTTTAATATGTAATAATGTTATCAATAAGGAAAACAGAATGGTGTCACTATAAGAGGAAACATTTCTGAAGGCCTCTGAGTGCCACAGTCATGGAGTCATTCGAAGCGGCCATCACCAGCTACAGAGTACCATCCCGGGTGAGATGTACGTATCTGTGCCTTCATGGAGCAGTTCAGGGGTGGTGAGCGGGGAAGTGCCCTCTCACTGCCCCAGCTTCAACCACCATCACCTCTCAAGCCACCTCCACCTCAGCTCCTCCAACCACTGGCGCTGCAGCTCTTTATTGGTCAGAAGGGGGGATTGTGCCAGAAATCCAGTTCACCATTAGCAAAACACAGATGGAACTGTTACGGAAAATAAATCCATTGGAGGGCCCCAGAGGGAGCCTGGGAGTTGACATTCTACAGAGGGTTATGGCAGTTAAATCTTCAGCGCAACTCATTTCTACTCCAACATGACTTACTACACCCCTGATACTCCCCTACAGGGACAAGGGATCGGACGCTATATCTTCAGTGCCACAATAACACTATTTGAAATGGTAATGACTATTTTTTTACGTCCTTGAATCAGTTCATTTTTATAACACCAATAATAACACCACCAATTAGGACGTCACTATTAGTGAACTCTTCTTCAACCAGGGCTTTGGAAAACCCTCTCCTCCTTGCACAGAAACTGTTCCTGAGGTAACACTTCCCCTCTTTCACACACTGTATGATTTGGTCTCTAGAAAGGTACTACAGACATGTTCAACCCTTAACAAAGAGTGTCAAGGTGTATGGCCCCTCGGTGGGTACAGCGATACAGTACTGGTCAAAAGTTTGTACACACCTGGACATTAGACCGATGGAAATCTGTCCTTTGGTCTGATGAGTCTAAATTTGCGATTTTTGGTTCCAACCGCTATGTCTTTGTTAGACGCAGAGTAGGTGAACAGAAGATCTCTGCATGTGTGCTTCCCACTGTGAAGCATGGAGGAGGAGGTGTGGGGGTGCTTTGCTGGTGACACTCAGTGATTTATTTAGAGTTCAACCAGAATGGCTACCGCAGCATTCTGCAGCGGTCAATGGACAATGACCCAACACACCTCCAGGCTGTGTAAGGGCTATTAGAGTGCTGCATCAGATGACCTGGCCTCCACAATCACCTAAGTTCAACCTAATGGAGATGGTTTGGAATGAGTTGGACCGCAGAGTAAAGGAAAAGCAGCCAACAAGTGTGTTGAGGTTGGGGGATTGTGGAGGCCAGATCATCTGATGCAGCACTCCATCACTCTCCTTCTTGATCAAATAGACAAATAATTAGGTATGTTGGGTCATTGTCCTGTTGAAAAACAAATTAGAGTCCCACTAAGCACAAACCAGACGGGACGGCATATCTCTGCAGAATGCTGTGGTAGTCATGCTGGTTAAGTTTGCCTTGAATTCTAAATAAATCACTGAGTGTCTCCAGGAAAGCACCCCCACACATCACACCTCCTCCTCCATGCTTCACGATGGGAACCACACATGCGTTCACCTACTCTGTATCTAACAAAGACACAGCTGTTGGAACCAAAAATCTCAAATTTGGACTCATCAGACCAAAGCACAGATTTCAACGGTCTAATGTCTGTGGGTCTTCCTTTGGGTCTCTGGGTCTTCCTTTCCTGTGACAGTCCTCAAGAGAGGCAGTTTCATCATAGCGCTTAATGGTTTTTGCGACTGCAATTGAAGAAACTTTCAAAGTTATTGACATTTTCCGGATTGACTGATATTCATGTCTTAAAGTAATGATGGACTGTCGTTTCTCTTTGCTTATTTCAGCTGTTCTTGCCATAATATGGACTTGGTCTTTTACCAAATAGGGCAATCTTCTGTATACCCCCCACCCCCCTACCTTGTCACAAACACAACTGATTGGCTCAAACGCATTAAGAAGGAAATAAATTCCACACATGAACTTTTAACAAGGCACACCTGTTAATTGAAATGCATTCCAGGTGACTACCTCATGAAGCTGGTTGAGAGAATGCCAAGAGTGTGCAAAGCTGTCATCAAGGCAAAGGGTGGCTACTTTGAAGAGTCTCAAATATAAAATATATTTTGGTTACAACATGATTCCATGTGTTATTTCATAGTTTTGATGTCTTCACTATTATTCCACAGTGTAGAAAATAGGAAAAAATAAAGAAAAGCCCTTGAATGAGTAGGTGTGTCCAAAATGTTGACTAGTTGAACTGGAGCTGAACTGGAGCGGACCTTGACAAGAGATGAAAAAGTAAGTACTCCTTCATTCAACATACACCCCACCTCTCCATTTACCTTTGATTATGAATGACCTTATCATGCTTTGTTGATTTCCCTGTTGAGTTGTGGATGTATCTACTCTTCGAATAAACCCCCACTTCCTTCCACTCTGCTCTCAAACGTGCAATCTTTGGAGAATAAAATCGATGACCTAAGCGGAAGATTAAACTACCAAAGGGACATTCAAAACTGTAATATCTTATGCTTCACAGAGTCGTGGCTAAAAGACGACACTATCAACATACAGCTGCCTGGTTATACGCTGTACCGGCAGGATAGAACAGGGGCGTCTGGTAAGACAAGGGGAGGCGGACTATGCATTTTTGTAAATAACAGCTGGTGCACGATATCTAAGGAAGTCTCAAGCTATTGCTCGCCCGAGGTAAAGTATCTCATGATAAGCTATAGACCACACTACCTAGAGAGCTTTCATCTGTATTTTTCGTAGTTGTTTACATACCACCACAGACTGAGGCTGGCACTAAGACAGCATTGCATGAGCTGTATTCCACCATAAGCAAACAACAAAATGCTCACCCAGAGGCGGCACTCCTAGAAGCCAGGGACTTTAATGCAGGGAAATTTAAATCCGTTTTACCAAATTCCTATCAGCGTGTTAAATGTGCAACCAGAGGGAAAAAACTCAGGACCTCCTTTACTCCACACACAGAGACACATACAAAGCTCTCCCTCACCCTCCAATTGGCAAATCTGACCATTCTATCCTCCTGATTCCTGCTTACAAGAAAACATTAAAGCAGGAATCACCAGTGACTAAATCAAGTGGTCAGATGAAGTAGATGCTAAGCTACAGGACTGTTTTGCTAGCACAGACTGGAATATGTTCCAGGATTCATTCGATGGCATTGAGGAGTACACCACATCAGTCAATGGCTTCATCAATAAGTGCATTGATGATGTCATCCCCACAGTGACCGTACGCACATACCCCAACCAGAAGCCATGGATTACAGGCAACAACTGCGCTGAGGTAAAGGCTAAAGCTGCTGCTTTAGGAGTGGGACTTTAACCCGGAAGCTTATAAGAAATCCCGCTACACCCTCAGACGAACCATTAAACAGGCAAAGCGTCAATACAGGACTAAGATCGAGTCGAATTACACCGGTTTTGACGCTCGTCGGATGTGGCAGGGCTTGCAAACCATTACAGACCACAACGGGAAGCACAGCCACGAGCTGCCCAGTGACACGAGCCTACCAGACGAGCTAAACTACTTCTATGCTCGCTTCGAGGCAAATAACACTGAAACATGCATGAGAGTACCAGCTGTTCCAGAAGAATGTGTGATCACGCTCTCCGCAGCCGATGTGAGTAAGACCTTTAAACGGTCAACATTCACAAGTCAGGGCCAGATTACCAGAATGTGTGCTGTGAGCATGCGCTGACCAACTGGCAAGTGTCTTCACTGACATTTTCAACCTCACCTTGTCCAGGTCTGTAATACCATCATGTTTTAAGCAGACCACCATAGTGCTTGTGCCCAAGAACATTAAGGTAACCTGCCTAAATGACTACCGACCCGTAGCACTCACGTCTGTAGCCATGAAGTGCTTTGAAAGGCTGGTCATGGCTCACATCAACACCGTTATCCCTAGAAACCCCACTCCAATTTGCATACATCCCCAACAGATCCACAGATGATGCAATCTCTATTGCACTCCACACTACCCTTTCCCACCTGGACAAAAGGAACTAGCTATGTGAGAATGCTATTCATTGACTACAGCTCAACGTTCAACACCATAGTGCCCTCAAAGCTCATCAATAAGCTAAGGACACGGGGACTAAACACCTCCCTCTGCAATTGGATCCTGGACTTCCTGACGGGTAAGGGTAGTTAATAACACATATGCCACGCTGATCCTCAACACAGGGGCCCATCTCGGGTGCGTGCTCAGTCCCCTCCTGTACTCCCTGTTCACGCATGACTGCACGGCTAGGCACGACTCCAACACCATCATTATGTTTGCCAATGACACAACCATGTTAGGCCTGATCACAGACAATGACGAGACAGCCTATATGGAGGAGGTCAGAGACCTGGCCATGTGGTGCCAGGACAACAATCTCTCCCTAAACGTGATCAAGACAAAGGAGATGATTGTGGACTACAGGAAAAAGAGGACCGAGCACACCCCCATTCTCATCGATGGAGCTGCAGTGGAGCAGGTTGAGAGCTTCAAGTTCCTTGGTGTCCACATCACCAACAAACTAACATGATCCACGCACACCAAGACAGTCATGAAGAGGGCATGACAAAACATATTCCCCCTCAAGAGACTGAAAATATTTGTCATGGGTCCTCAGATCCTCAAAAGGTTCTACAGCTGCACCATCAAGCCTGACTGGTTGCATCACTGCCTGGTATGGCAACTGCACGGCCTGTGTCCGCAAGGCACTACAAAGGGTAGTGCGTACTGGGGCCAAGCTTTTTGCCATCAAGGACCTCTATACCGGGCGGTGTCAGAGCAAGGCCCTAAAAATTGTCAAAGACTCCAGCCACGCTAGTCATAGACTGTTCTCTCTGATACCGCATGGCAAGTGGTACCGGAGCACCAAGTCTAGGTCCAAGAGGCTTCTAAACAGCTTCTATCCAAGCCATAAGACTCCTGAATATCTAATCAAATGCTACCCAAACTATTTGCATTGCCCCTCCCCCTCTCCCCCTCTTTTACAACGCTGCTATTCTCTGTTGTTATCATCTATGCATAGTCACTTTAATAACTCTACCTACATGTACATATAACCTTAACTAACCAGTGTCACCGCACATTGACTCTAACAGTACTCCCCTGTATATAGTCTCGCTATTATTATTTTACTGCTGCTCTTTAATTACTTGTTACTTTTATTTTTTATTCGTATTTTTTATTTATTTAAACTGCATTGTTGGTTAGGGGCTCGTAAGTAAGCGTTTCACTGTAAGGTCTATCTACACCTGTCGTATTCGGTGAATGTGTCTAATAACATTTTATTTTATTTGACCATCCAGCTGCTGAACAGGATAGGTCAATTTGCCCTATATCCATGCAGTACATGAGGACGCACACTGTGCACTGCACAGTGCTTGCTTTGTAAGTAAGCTAGGTGTGAATCTATCTTGTGATTAAACATACTTTTTTTGAAGGTTATTTTACTGATTTAAAGATCATGGACTGTTCCCCTGTGTATATTAGGATACATTTTATTAGATGTAAATAATGTTTCAATATCTCAGTATCTATAGAGTATCCTGTGAGGAGGGTCAAAGTGCTCTATGGTCAGGAGGAGAGCAGCTTCTTGAAGATTTTGGGGGAAACATTCCATTATGTGTCAGGGAGAGGTAGATTGAGCTTTATTATGTCACGTGATAAATGTCAGAGGTAATGAATTCATTTGAAAAAAAAACTGGATTTCCCTCTGTATAGAAAAGTAATAAGTAATTGAGTAACTAGTGATTTCTTGTATTTTTATGAAAAGGGGAACAAAGGGAGGAGACAACCTCGGAGGCAGAGACTCTGACTATGGCTGTAGGACTCCCTGTTGCCTCTCCACAAGCTTCAGTGACACTAGAGGTTTGGAATGTTACATAACCTTTTCCACTTTTATCATCAAATTATAAAGTATAATATTAGCTATAGGATTCTCCTTGTAATTTAACAATCCCAATTGATTTGTTTACATTACTGTCCCTGTATTGATTTCAGTCTCTAGAGGAAATGTGGGAGATACGGTGTATTCAAGAAGAGGCCTACCATCTCTCTCTGGATGCAGACCAGGAGAAAGTATATATATAATGTAGCTTAGTAAATCTGTTCAAATCACACATCATTGGCACTCCAACATGAATCACTTACATTTTCATACACAAAACAGATTAATTCAAGGAGATGAGGAGTGGGAGAGCAGGCGGGGGAAGGTAAGGGATTTCACCACGTTGATATCATCTGTTTACTATGTAAGGGATAAACGCAGACGTTCTGTATATTACTTTGGAAATAATGGACGATGAAGCGGGACTAGGCCAAGGTAATGTACAGAAAGGAAGCGTTTATTCCGCTTATAACAAAGTTGACAAAGAAAATAATACTAAAGCACACATTTATTGACAGAAATCCTGCTGCTTCTTGCTGCTACTATGCGCCGGATTCTTGCTCCCACCACCACCCCAGCCTCCACCTGTTAGGTTCTGTATTCCTGCCGAGGGCATTGGTATAGCTTACCGCACTCACTGCCTGTAGGCTATTCTATATTGATGCTTTGTTTGGATAGTGAGCTACCCTTAAGGAGCAGAGCCTATATCGCCAAGACTTGCATTATTCATTGCTTAATAAATGGTTAAAAGTTTTTCTAAGTGCCGTTTAAAAGAAAAATGGTTTAAATGGCCTTTCTAGAATTCAAAATGCTGTGGTATAAATATATTTATAACTGAACACTAACAGCACTGCATATTGTAGTTGATAGAGGAGACAAGACAGAGGGTGGTCTCTCATCCAGAGCTGCCTGATGGAGTGCCTTTTAAGATCAAATACCCGGATGGGAGGGAGCGGATTTTGAGTTTTCGGCTCTCTGAATCCATTCAGGTAAATCATTCTTTCACTTGTTGTTAAACTCAGTACTTTAAAATGTCAATTTCAGGCTGATTTACAATTGTTAATGTAGGTATTTTGTTATATAGATGATGTTTGATTTTGTGGGGATGATGATGCATCGAGTGAGGTTTTTACCCTCCAGGCAGCAGTGTGCTTTGCAACCCTGAAGAAAACGATTAACGGGTCATTGGAGGAACATGATATTCGGGAGTCTGTGGAGGATGTGCAGGTGACTAGCATGACACTACTTAATAATAATATATTTGATGTTCGTATCGGACTACAGTTGAACTACTTGATAGTTCTAAACTTTGTGAGTGGTGGTTTCTGTCCATTTACAGGCAATCCTATCGCCTCATCTCTCACCTGCACCCCTCCCAACACCTTTCACCTATCCTCTCTTCTCACCTATCCTCTCTTCTTACCTGTCCCCTCTCCTCACCTCTCGCCAGCCTCTTCTCCTCTCCACCTTCATCAAACTTTCTTTCTTTTCACCCCTCACCCTTAACGTCCTCACTCTTTTCCTCTTATCACCCCTCACCTACTTTCTGCCTCACCTTCACCTCCCTCATCTCAATCATCAGATCCATATCCGTATAGGTATGTACGGCAGGACCAATCATCAGATCCATATCCGTATAGGTATGTACGGCAGGACCAATCATCAGATCCATATCCGTATAGGTATGTACGGCAGGACCAATCATCAGATCCATATCCATATAGGTATGTACGGCAGGACCAATCATCAGATCCATATCCGTATAGGTATGTACGGCAGGACCAATCATCAGATCCATATCCGTATAGGTATGTACGGCAGGACCAATCATCAGATCCATATCCGTATAGGTATGTACGGCAGGACCAATCATCAGATCCATATCCGTATAGGTATGTACGGCAGGACCAATCATCAGATCCAGAGACTAAGTGAGTGTTTTTTAAGAGCATTTGTTTATTAAACAAAATGTATTTAAAACCTCAATGTCAGAGTATTTTACATTAGGATCAATCCTTATTCGATTTGTCATACATTTTGAATGACACCCCCCCCCCTAGAACAGACCTACAGTGGTAGTCGGTAGTTTACATACACTTAGGTTGGAGTCATTAAAACTCGTTTTTCAACCACTCCACAAATTTCTTGTTAACAAACTATAGCTTTGGCAAGTCGGTTAGGACATCCACTTGGTGCATTACACAAGTAATTTTTCCAACAATTGTTTAAAGGCAGATTATTTCACTTATATCTATCTCACTGTATCACAATTCCAGTGGGTCAGAAGTGTACATACACTAAGTTGACTCTGCCTTTAAACAGCTTGGAAAATTCCAGAAAATGAACAAATCAGTGCCTCTTTGCTTGACATCATGGGAAATCAAAAGAAATCAGCCAAAATAATTGTAGACCTCCACAAGTCTGGTTCATCCTTGGGAGCAATTTCCAAACGCCTGAAGGTACCACGTTCATCTGTACAAACAATTGTACGCAAGTATAAAGACCATGGGACCACGCAGCCGTCATACCGCTCAGGAAGGAGACGCGTTCTGTCTCCTAGAGATGAACATACTTTGGTGTGAAAAGTGCAAATCAATCCCAAAAAAACAGCAAAGGACCTTGTGAAGATGCTGGAGGAAACAGGCACAAAAGTATCTATATCCACAGTAAAACAAGTCCTATATCAACATAACCTGAAAGGCCACTCAGCGAGAAATAAGCCACTGCTCCAAAACCGCCATAAAAAAGCCAGACTACGGTTTGCAACTGCACATGTGGACAAAGATCATACTTTTTGGAGAAATGTCCTCTGGTCTGATGAAACAAAAATATAATTGTTTGGCCATAATGACCATCCTTATGTTTGGAGGGAAAAGGGGGAGGCTTGTAAGCCGAAGAACACCATCCCAAGCACGGGGGTGGCAGCATCATGTTTGGGGGGTGCTTTGCTGCAGGAGGGACTGGTGCACTTCACAAAATATATGGTATCATGAGGAAGGAAAATGATGTGGATATATTGAAGCAAGATACCAAGACCACAGTCAGGAAGTTAAAGCTAGAACGCAAATGGGTCTTCCAAATGGACAATGACCCCAATCATATTTCCAAAGTTGTGGCAAAATGGCTTAAGGACAACAAAGTCAAGGTATTGGAGAGGCCATCACAAAACCCTGACCTCAATCCTATAGACAATTTGTGGGCAGAACTGAAAAGGTGTGTGCGAGCAAGGAGGCCTACAAACCTGACTCAGTTACACCAGCTCTGTCAGGAGGAAGGGGCCAAAATTCACCCAACTTATTGTGGGAAGCTTGTAGAAGGCTACCCGAAACGTTTTTGACCTAATAATTTAAAGGCAATGCTACCAAATACTAATTGAGTGTATGCAAACTTCTGACCACCGGGAAAGTGAATATTTCTCCCTACTATTATTCTGACATTTCATATTCTTAAAATAAAGTGGTGATCCTAACTGACCTAAAACAAATAATTTTTACTAGGATTAAATGTCAGGAATTGTGAAAAACTGAGTTTCAATGTATTTGGCTAAGGTGTATGTAAACTTCTGACTTCAACTGTACGTGCCATTTTACATACGCTCTGGAGCTGAATGGACCAGGACAACTGCACCATCGGCAACATGATAAATGTCCTTTGCATTTCAACGCAAAAGCCTTCTCTTTTCTTTTTGCCCGTATTAAGGTCTGATTTTCATGTAAAATACAGAATTTAGACCAAAACAATGAGTGAAGAGGCTTTTTACTTTGTTGAAGCACCTTTGGCGGTGATTACAGCCTCAAGTCTTCTTAGGTATGATGCTACATTTGTATTTATTTAATCCATTTTAGAATAAGGCTGTAACGTAACAAAGTCTATATACTATGTGTGCAAATGAGGTAGGATAAGGGAGGTAAGGCAATACATTTGAATAATTACAATATAGCAATTAAACGCTGGAGTGATAGATGTGCAGAAAATGAGTGTGCAAGTAGAGATACTGGGGTGCAAAGGAGCAAAATAAATAAAATAAATAACAGTATGGGCATGTGGTAGTTGGATGGGCCATTTACAGATGGGCTATGTACATGTGCAGTGATCTGTGAACTGCTCTGACAGCTGGTGCTTAAAGTTAGTGAGGGAGATATGAGTCTCCAGCTTCAGTGATTTTTGCAGTTTGTTCCCGTCATTGGCAGCAGAGAACTGGAAGGAAAGGCGGCCAAAGGAGGAATTGGCTTTGGGGATGACCAGTGAAATATACCTGCTGGAGCACGTGCTACGTCTGGGTGCTGCTATGGTGACCAGTGAGCTGAGATAAGGCGAGGCTTTACCTAGCAAAGACTTATAGATGACCTGGAGTCATACCCGGGCCAGGCAACAAGGGCATACAGGTCGCAGTGGTGGGTAGTATATGGGGCTTTGGTGACAAAACGGATGGCACTGTGATAGACTGCATCCAATTTGCTGAGTAGAGTGTTGGAGGCTATTTTGTAAATGACATCGCCAAAGTCAAGGATTGGTAGGATAGTCAGTTATACAAGGGTATGTTTGGCAGCATGAGTGAAGGATGCTTTGTTGCAAAAATAGGAAGCCGATTCTAGATTTAATTTTGGATTGGAGATGCTTAATGTGAGTCTGGAAGGAGAGTTTACAGTCTAACCAGACACCTAGGTATTTGTAATTATCCACATATTCTAAGTCAGAACCGTCCAGAGTAGTGATGGTGGACGGGCGGGCAAGTGTGGGCAGCGATCGGTTGAAGAACATTTAGTTTTACTTGCTTTTAAGAGCAGTTGAAGGCCACGGAAGAAGAGTTGTATGGCATTGAAGCTCGTCTGGAGGTTAGTTAACACAGTGTCCAAAGAAGGTCCAGATGTATACAGAATTGTTGTCATCTGCGTAGAGGTGGATCAGAGAATCACCAGCAGCAAGAGCGACATCATTGAAGTATACAGAGAAAAGAGTCGGCCCGAAAATTGAACCCTGTGGCACCCCCATAGACTGCCAGAGGTCCGGACAAGAGGCCCTCCGATTTGACACACTGAACTCTGTCAGAGAAGTAATTGGTGAACCAGGCGAGGCAGTCATTTGAGAAACCAAGGCTGTTGAGTCTTCCGATAAGAATGTGGTGATTGAAAGAGTTGAAAGCCTTGGCCAGGTCGACGAATACAGCTGCACAGTATTGTCTCTTATCGATGGAGGTTATGATAACGTTTAGGACCTTGAGCGTGGCTGAGGTGCACCCATGACCAGCTCGGAAACCAGATTGCATAGCGGAGAAGGTACGGTGGGATTCGAAATGGTCGGTGATCTGTTTGTTAACTTGGCTTTCAAAGACCTTAGGATAGGGTAGGATAGATAGATGTAGGTCTGTAGCAGTTTGGGTCTTGAGTGTCTCCCCCTTTGAAGAGGGGGATGACCACGGCAGCTTTCCAATCTTTGGGGATCTCAGACGATACGAAAGAGAGGTTGAACAGGCTAGTAATAGGGGTTGCAACAATTTTGGCTGATCATTTTAGAAAGAGAGGGTCCAGATTGTCTAGCCTGATTGATTTGTAGAGATCCAGATTTTGCAGCTCTTTCAGAACATCAGCTACCTGGATTAGGGTGAAGGACAAATGGGGGAGGCTTGGGCAAGTTGCTGTGGGGGGTGCAGGGCTGTTGACCGGGGAAGGTGTAGCCAGGTGGAAAGCATGGCCAGCCGTAGAAAAATGCTTCTTGAAATTCTCAAATATCGTGGATTTATCGGTGGTGACAGTGTTTCCTAGCCTCAGTGCAGTGGGCAGCTGGGAGGAGGTGCTCTTATTCTCCATGGACTTTACAGTGTCCAAAAACGTTTTGGAGTTTGTGCTGCAGGAAGCAAATTTCATTTGAAAAAGCTAGCTTTTGTTTTCCTAACTGCCTGAGTATATTAGTTCCTGACTTCCCTGAAAAGTTACATATCGCAGGGGCTAGTTGATGCTAATGCAGTACGCCGCATTATGTTTTTGTGCTGGTCAAGGGCAGTCAGGTCTGGAGTGAACCAAGGGCTATATCTGTTCCTGATTCAACATTTCTTGAATGGGGCATGCTTATTTAAGATGGTGAGGAAAGCCATTTTAAAGAATAACCAGGCATCCTCTACTGATGGAATGAGGTCAATATCCTTCCAGGATACCCGGGCCAGGTCGATTAGAAAGGCCTGCTCGCTGAAGTGTTTTATGGAGTGTTTGACAGTGATGAGGGGTGGTCGTTTGACCGCAGACCCATTACAGACGCATGCAATGAGGCAGTGATTGCTGAAATCCTGGTTGAAGACAGCAGAGGTGTATTTGGAGGGCAGGTTGGTTAGGATGATATCTATGAGGGTGCCCGTGTTTACGGATTTGGGGTTGTACCTGGTAGATTCATTGATAATTTGTGTGAGATTAAGGGCATCAAGCTTAGATTGTAGGATGGCCGGGGTGTTTAAGCATGTCCCAGTTTAGGTCACCTACCAGCACGAGCTCTGAAGATAGATGGGGGGGCAATCAATTCACATATGGTGTCCAGGGCTTAGCTGGGGGCAGAAGGTGGTCTATAGCAAGCGGCAACGGTGAGAGACTTTATTTTTAAAAGTAGAAGCTCAAATTGTTTGGGTACAGACCTGGATAGTAAGACAGAACTCTGCAGGCTATCTCTGCAGTAGATTGCAACTCCGCCCCCTTTGGCAGTTCTATCTTGTCGGAAAATGTTATGGTTAGGGATGGAATTTCAGGGTTTTTGGTGGTCTTCCTAAGCAGTCAATAAAGCAAACATAGGGAGGAGGCTTCTAATGTTAACCTGCATGAAACCAAGTATGTCCAAGGTAAATAATTGAAACCCTAGCCCTAGATTACTCTATATTTGCAACACTATTGCGGTGAACACCTGTTCATCACACAAATAGTTGAATTAGCTGGCCAGTGTGATAGCACCACTAAATGCGAAGGATATGTCATACATTGAAAGTGATTATAATCCATCCACTGTCTCATGTTGCACCTCTTGAAACTCTGGGGGCAGTATTTCATTTTTGGATGAAAAACGTTCCCGTTTTAAACAACATATTTTGTTACGAAAAGATGCTTGACTATGCATATAATTGACAGCTTTGGAAAGAAAACACTCTGACGTTTCCAAAACTGCAAAGATATTATCTGTGAGTGCCACAGAACTGATGCTACAGGCGAAACCAAGATGAAATTTCAAACAGGAAATGCCCCAGATTTTGGAGGCGCTGTGTTCCAATGTCTCCTTATATGGCTGTGAATGCGCAAGGAATGAGCCTACACTTTCTGTCGTTTCCCCAAGGTGTCTGCAGCATTGTGACGTATTTGTAGGCATATCATTGGAAGATTGACCATAAGAGACTACATTTACCAGGTGTCCGCTTGGTGTCCTCCGTTGAAATTATTGCGTAATCTCCAGCTGCATGCATTTTTCCATTTGGTTTAGAGGAGAAACAAAACTGCCACGAATGATTTATCATCGAATAGATATGTGAAAAACACCTTGAGGATTGATTCTAAACAACGTTTGCCATGTTTCTGTCGATATTATGGAGTTAATTTGGAAAAAAGTTTGGCGTTGTAATGACTGAATTTTCAGGGGTTTTTCTTAGCCAAACGTGATGAACAAAACGGAGCGATTTCTCCTACACAAATCATATTTTTGGAAAAACGGAACATTTGCTATCTAACTGAGAGTCTCCTCATTGAAAACATCTGAAGTTCTTCAAAGGTAAATTATTTTATTTGAATGCTTTTCTTGTTTTTGTGAAAATGTTGCCTGCTGAATGCTAGGCTTAATGCTATGCTAGCTATCAATACTCTTACACAAATGCTTGTGTAGCTATGGTTGAATAGCATATTTTGAAAATCTGAGATGACAGTGTTGTTAACAAAAGGCTAAGCTTGTGAGCCAATATATTTATTTCATTTCATTTGCGATTTTCATGAATAGTTAACGTTGTGTTATGGTAATGAGCTTGAGGCTATAATTACGCTCCCGGATACGGGATTGCTCGTCGCAAGAGGAGACATAAATATTCCTGAGGGGAGTTGTAGGATATGGGATCAGACTATGTAACAGTATTGCTTCTGTCCCTCTCCCCGCCCCAACCTGGGCATGACCCAGGGATCCTCTGCACACAACAACATCAGTCACCCTCGAAGCATCATTACCCAAAAGCTGAGACCCTTGGAGAGCAAGGGAAACACCTACTTCAAGGTCTCCGAGCGAGTGAAGTCACTGATTGAAACGCTATTAGCATGCACCGTTAACTAGCTAGCCATTTCACACCAGTTACACTCACCCCCTTTAACCTCCTCCTTTTCCGCAGCAACCAGTGATCTGGGTCAACAGAATTAATTGGATCAACTTTTATGGGATCAACTTTTTTTCTAAAACTACAAATCATTTTCTATGCGTGAGAACTTTTTGTCTTCGTGGCATTTTACTTAAGGTCCTTGCAATATATCGATTTACAAATACAAATCAAAAGGTGTTTGTGGATAGTGAATTGCATTTGTGGATAGCAATTTACATTTGTGGAATGTGATTAACATTTGTGGATTGGTGATTTACATTTGTGGATTGGTACTTATCTGTACAGATCAAGATACACAAATACAAAATGCATGCTGTGAGTTCACAATACATTTGGCATGATATTGATCCCATATATAAGTCTTCCCATCCATTGCATTAGGTGACAGCTCCACTTCTGGGAACTGCACCTTTGTATTGACTTATCAAATAAAAAATGCATTGATCTAAGAACTAGATCCATTAGTCCAAGGCTCTCCAACCCTGTTCTTGGAGAGCTACCCTCCAGTAGGTTTTCAACATCAGTTGTAACTAACCTGATTCATTTATTAACCAGGTAATTATTCAAATCAGGTGCGCTAGATTAGGGTTGGAGTGAAGCTCTACAGGAACACGGTTGGAGAGCCCTGCACTAGTCTTCAACCACATAATTCGAGCTGTCACAATGTGTCAACAATGTTATGCTGCTAATTGTAATAGGCTGCTATTAATCACAATTATATAAACAAACAGAATTCAGGATTCTTCATGCTGATGATTTGAACAATTTGAGACATAGCAATATAGTAAGACATAATATGAAATGTAACAGATACAGATGATGTGCATGCGGTGGTTTCAAAATGATACAATTACTACAGATGGCTAGTTCTATCCATGCTTTACTTGAACGTGATTATCTGATATTATAGCTAGCTAGTTGATGTTGTTCTAGCTAGCTCACCCAAAGCAGGCTTTTCTCCTCCTCTCTGGTCTACAGACGACATGATCCTGATGTTGTGGCTGTAACATTTAAAGGACAATATAACAACAACAAGCTAGATATATGAGAGACATTTTCAGAAAAAGCAGCTCATATACCAAGCCAATAAAATTAATTTGCAGGACAAAAAATAAGGAAAAAAGGAAGGGAAGCACTGCTAAGGTACACAAAAGTAGGTTTTGGTAGACAGAAGGTACTCTTTGGTAAAAGGAATATCATTGCATTGGTTCGACATTGAAATCTTGCTAGCACATCTCGCCTGGGCACTGCAGCAGCCAGATGAAGAAACTTAATTTAATCATCTTCCCCACCCCATCTTGTCTTGATTGTGCAGGGAGCTAGCCGGTTCTCCTCAAAATATTATTAACTAGCAAGCTAGATAACCTTAATAGATTTGTGCAGAGATCTGAGCTTGCTAACTAGGAAAAGCCAACCAACTACACACCAAATATACACAGAACAAATAATTATTTTCTAGACAAATGTTAGTCTCAACCAAATGACAAGTACATAGCTAGACATATTGCTCTGATACACAACACAAGACGGCTATCAAATCAAATCAAATTTATTTTTATTTATATATAGCCCTTCGTACATCAGCTGATATCTCAAAGTGATGTACAGAAACCCAGCCTAAAACCCCAAACAGCAAGCAATGCAGGTGTAGAAGCACGGTGGCTAGGAAAAACTCCCTAGAAAAGGATAGTGTTAGCTAGCTAGATATCCAGCCATGTAATGCCAATAGAAAAGAGGCTAGCTAGCATCAGTTATGTAGCAGTTATGCTATGTGGAAACCCTCCTTTAATTCTTCCTGTCATCTTCCTCACCAATGCCTTGTTGTAGTTTTCAAATTCTGTGAATATCATTTAGCTAGCTAGCTATTAATTTTAACACATTTCCTTCCAGACCAGAACTCTGTAAAACGTGAAAGCGCGTTCAAGAATGACAACACTTCACCTGATTGGCCGGAAAAACAAGCCCTGACCACCAGAGCTTGTGTGTTTCTGTGCTGCTTGCTTATAGCATTTTTTTTTTACAACTGCAAAACTTTTGGCACAGGTTAGTCGCAAAATGAGTGCCAAAACTCTGAGCGCAAAGATTCGACATCGGCAAATGTAGTTTTGATTGACAGAAGATTCACCCAAATGTATTAAATATTTATTTATTTGTATTTGATTTGTTTTATTTAACCTTTATTTAACTGAGTATTTCATTTAATGAGTTGTATTAATTCTCAAATGTAGTTGCATGCTTGCAAATATTATTGAATTTATTCACATATCAATTTACCTGTTAGCAAGTGCTGCATTTATTCTCAAAATAAGTCACGTTTGCAGATGTTTTTTTGCAACTACAAAATTCAATATACAGGTGTACCTATTTTACATGTGCAAATCATAATTCATATGTGCAAATCATACTTTACATACTTTGTATAATTAAGTCATTATTTTACCTCCATAACCTGGAGACACAGTCAGCAATGTTTCATCGATGTTTATACAAGCAGTCATTGGAAAGGCCCAACACACAGATTCAAGAACTCCACTGGTCAGACTTCATGACAGGCATAGAATGCTTGATGACGAATTAATTCATGGTGACTTCTTATCTACAAAGACATAGAGAGGAATAGAAAATACATCTACATAAACTACGCCTTGGTTTTCCTTGAGAGACATTTCTTAAGCTGATCTCATCATTAGTACAGAACAAACGGCAGTAATCAGACAATTCCCAATTCCCAAAAAGATAACACATTCATTGGTCATTCCATCAAACTTCCACCCCCAAAAAAACATTTAAAATGTGAATTAGTCTTCTGTTATTACAGAGTGATTACAACAACCTTTTCCATCAGGAAAATATAATCAAAGTAGAATAAACATAACCATAACTGATTCAAATATAACTTGGGTTAGAGAGTAAATTATGGAGACAAATGAAGGATCTGAAACACAATTATGATTCCTCTCCATACAACCTTATCGAATCTCACATTGTATTTATTCTAAAATATTTCTTGATAAAATATAATGAAAGTCAATAATACATGTCCATTGACAGTCTTAGTCTGAGCATCTTAAAAGGTGGGCACCTCTTACCTGTGAGAAACAGAGTTTTGAGACTGAACTGTTGATGGGAACAACAGAACAGACGTCTGACAGGATTGCCTTATTGTCTTATTAAGAACTGGAGAGTGGAGGAATGTTTGTCATGAAGTTGTCTCATCGTCAAAGACATATACGTTCCTAAAAACTGTCCCATGACTGTCAACCCTGAACACTCAATGTCAGGGATAGGCCTTGTTTCTCAACTCTGAACACGGGGTCAAAAAGCAGGTGAGGGAATAACTTAATGTCAAACTAGTCACACTGCTACTCCGAAACTTACATCATGTGGAAAATATTACTCAATGAATTGTACACAAGGGTGCACAAATAAAACAAAAGACCTTGAGTGTTGCTTTAAAAAAAACGTATTAGACCTACCCTACTCTATCCATCTCTCTTGTCAGATATTTTTTCTAAATTATGATACAATTCTAAAGCCCTATAACTGTTATGCACATAACACTATCAACAAGATATTACTGTCTCTCAACACCAAAACCCTTAGTTGCCCTCTTATGCAGCTCTCATTTCCAGGAACTGAGGATGGTCAGGAAGAAGAAAAATAATAATGAAGACATACTGTATGTGAGGATCAAACAGAATTATCCTACCTTCACTGACTCTTCCACACTTAGGCTGTTATTGCAGCAGGGGAGTGAATGGGCAGACATATTGGACATTATTGTCATTATTGTCCAGCCTGTCATGAACAACACCAAGTCCTTTGCACATTCTCTCACCATGAGAAGCAGGATGTAAAGCTAAATACCATGCAGGTTCTCAATAACACCTCACTCTGATAAGTTAGATGACTCATAGAACAGAAAGACCAATTTAACATGTCATCTAAATGAATCCGGACAGATGTCTGAAACATGTATTCACTGACCATGTCTGCCTGGTGTCTGTCTGTCTGTCTATCTGTTCAATCTCCACTCACAAAGCTAGTGGCGGCACTTGTTAGCATATGTTTGATGCAGTGACCATGATCAGTTTTACAACCTCGGTGTAAGGTGTCCTATTAATACCGCATGATGATTATTATAGTCTGTTAGCCTATGGATGCTCATATCTACCTATTAGTAATGGAATGTCATATAATATGATAATCTTACCATCAGACTTTGATTACTATATTTGTTTTGACATAATGCCCAGAACTGTGTGCGTCATGACGCAATCAGATGCGTGTTTGGGAAATCCCGAATTGTAATAACGCATTTATCATTGACGGTCTAGCCTACTACACCTTTAAGACGTCGACACTGTGCGAATTGGGAGTGGGCATATGTTCGACAGTAAAATCACAACACTTCGCAATGGGAAAACTGTGAAGAGGACCCTCTGCGCTGACCACTAGTTATAGAAAAGGTTTGAAATAATGTGCACCAAAAGGCTATATTGCCATAATAACTATGTCTGAAAAGTGATACGGAAACCATTACATGCATGTGGGATGAGGTTTGCGCAATGGACGCACAAGGGTCTTGGTCTGCATACGTCAACATATTTTGTGACAGTTTCCAGGGCTGACATGTTTACGTTTTGATTTGCCTCTAGAATGTTGTATTTTAATCGTCTCTGACATTTGACAGAAATGTATTCCCGATCAGCAGGGAAATTGTGCTGCTAAAGTGTGAAATATGTTTACAGTTGATTTTCTTGAGTTTTGTTATCTACCACATTCTCCATTTTAACTCCGTCTTTAGCCGTCGACAACGATATTTATCTCATCGAAACAAAAATATCTGCCGGTATCCTGCATGTTGTACTGTTGTGGAAGCAAGGACAAGGAGAAGCAGCGCCCGGACGCTGCAGAGGTGTCGAGAATTCTAGAGACAGAGACAGAGAAAAACCGAAAGAGCCAAGAAAGCGCACCTCAACCACTGGACATGTACGGAATAGCGGCAATGCCCGAGCTTCTACCACCCTCTGGCGTACTTCAGCCCAGCTCAGTAATCCCACTCGAGTCGGGTGAGGTGCCTGGTTTGTGGAATGGATTCAACAGGGGTGTGCTGAGTTTTGACTCCCCCCAGCGGAGACGAGGCCAACGGGCCCCGAAGTTAGGGCAAATAGGACGGTCGAAGAGAGGTGAGTGTCGGAGATGATGGGGCAACAAGCAAAAGACGAGGAACTAGAATTGCGCTGAAAGAAACTGAACTGCCCGTGACTAAATGATCTACCTGGTTTCAGAGCATTTCGTATTGTTCTGTACATAAATCCGAGATACTCATTTAGTATGATATGTTACGTTTCGTATGGTATGTATTAATATGTGGATGTCCATCACTCATTTTGTATGATATGGTACGAATTACAATTCGTATTATATGTTACGAATTTGCTAAATTTACAAATTGTTACGAATTTTCCAAGAGTATGATATGTTACGAATTCTAGCTAATGTCAGGTTAATGTCAGCTAGCTCGCTTAATGTTAGCTAGCTGGCTAACGTTAGCTAGGCTAGGGGTTAGGTTTATGAGTTCGTTTATAGGAGAAGGGTTGGCTAAATGGTTAAGGTTAGAGGCAGGGTTAGCAAGCTTGCTAGGTAGTTGCAAAGTAGCTAAAAAAAGTAGTAAGTAGTTGAAAATGGGCTAATTAGCTAAAATTGTCCATGAAGAGATTTGAAGTTGCAACCTTTGGGTTGCTAGACGTTTGTGTTCTACGACCACCTACTAATCATACCAAACGTAACATATCAGAATCAGACTGGCCTTTGTATAAGTTATGTAGAATGTTGTTCATTCATCTGTCAATATATTGATATTCATAGTCTTTCCCCCTTTCGTTTACAGTGGTTATAGAGGATGACGACTTGGATGATGTCATGAAACACAATGGCCTCCCCATATCAATCAATATCTCTCCTGTTGCCTGAACAACTCTGATAGTGTCCAGACCTCAAGAGGCTATTGTGCTCATTTGTGAAATTCTGAAGTGTGTACCACTTGTTTCTGGACAATGTCCAATTCAGGTGCCCATTGCAAAGTTTACAATAGTAGCATGCGCATCACATGTAGTTTAGCTCTTCCTGGACACAGGAGTCAGTGTCCCAAGGAAATAGAAGTACAAAACAGTGCATCTTTGCTTCAGCTGCTGTTCTGGTGTTGAAGGGGGGACTTTGTGTCCTGAGGTGAGGGGAGCAATTAGGATAGATTTGGGTCCGGACAGGCTGAAACATAAGCACACAAGAGAAGGCCCTACCCATCAAGACCTGCCCCTTCAAAATGAGTGGACCTGTTTGTTTGTTGTTCAGTCTTTAGTGTCTATATTTTAAACACTCCATCCAAGATGTTATTTTAATTTGTGTCAATCCAACCTATATCTAATTGAGAAAACAGCTACTCATAGTGCTGGGCAGTGTTTTCACAATATCATTTATTTTACATTATGTACGCTTTTTCAATGTTTCACATATGTTGACAACACTTTAGTTTTTGACAGTTGACAACACTGTCTCGTTTTGGTGCAAACTAATTGTAAAATCTGTTGTAAAACGTGTTAGATAAACTGAAGGCTTTAATTTGCCATTGTAACATGTCACAATCATTGTCTTAGTATAACATATGTTGTACTGTATGTTACTTTTACCCCTGAGTTGCTAGACAAAAAGAGTTCCCACTGTGAACTATTTATGGAACTTTATGTATCCCTGCATCAAAGTGTAATATACACATTTTTTACAACCAGCTTCCTGTTATATTCTTCACCATAATGCCACATCTGTTAGAAAAGTCATGTGGCATTCAGATAAGTAGCCTAACTTATGTTAAACCCAGCTATGAAGCAGGTCGCTACATGGAGGAGCAACTCAAGGAAATTGGTGTAAGACTTACCGAGCTGTGAGGAATACATTGTTTTGATGTAACCATTGTTCAGTTTGGCTCAGTCTTATCTCTTTGTCAAGATTAATAGATGTAAAGTTATAAAATCTACCCCTCACTAGAGCTATACAAGCAGGGTTTAGCTTAAATCAATTCACTTGTCAAGAACGTGTTTTCTAAATCCTCCTTGAATCTACTTGTTAGTTTTCCCCAACCCTTTTCAGTTATCAAATCACATTTTATTGTGCCAAATACAACTTACAAGCCCTTAACCAACCATGCAGTTTTAAGCAAATAGAGTTAAGAAAATATTTAATTATTGTACCAAGCGAATTTTGCTCTGCCCAGAGGACCCCTGACATATCCCTTCATGTGCATTATACCAGTTGGACTATTATCTCATGAGTCTTCTCAAGTACCCTCTGTCAAGTAACCCTGTTTGGGAACCACTTTTAGAAAGTGATCCGCTGTTGTGTAATAATAGTATGCACCACCAGATAGCGATAAAGTCAAACATAGTCCTCAGCCCAAAATCTGTCTTACTCAACCCCTCAGTCTGTTATTCATTTGTAATAAAACCTGTTAGTCTTTGGAAATGAACCTATACAAAGTTAAGCTCACAGTTGAAGACAATGAGAACATTTAAAAAAAGTCCCTACCTCACTGATTTGAGAACTTAATGTACATTGTTAGATTCCCCTGCCTGTGAGCTTTATAGCTTCATGCAGCTCATTCCACCCATCCCCCAAACATGCCAGAGAGACTAGTGGGGGGGGGGGGTTGTAGTAACAATGCATCTTCCACATGTAACCCAACCCCTCTGAATTAGAGGTGCAGAAGGCTGCCTGGGTAACACTGGGTTAACTGCCTTGCTTAGGAGCAACCTTTTGGTTACTGGCCCAACTCTACCCGCTAGGCTACCAGACCATGTTCGAGGGGGATCTAAACCATTTTGCCTAGATAAATGTATCACAAGTAAAATTGTGACTCACTGACCTACAAATAATTATAAGTTGTTATTTATGATGCAAGGTGATTTGTAGATCAGTCAGTTTGCAATGGTCTGCACTGTTGGCTGCAATGTGAAACAAGCCCCATGAGGATCATAAACACTGGGTTCCAGAGCTTAGACATTGCTGCACCTAACAGGTCAACTCCTGGTTAGGTATTTTAAGTATCAGCTAACCACATCCTAGGCGTCTTCTGACCAGGCGTTGCGGACGCCTTCTAGGTCTTAAAAACACCTGGATAGCAATCTCAGTCGATGACGTGGCACCCCAACCATTGGTTGATGCATGCCATGTCTGGGCAGTGGAACGCAACACCTATCTTATTGCCGCGTTCAAAACAGCTGGGAACTCAGGACTTCAGTGCTTTCAAGACTACTGCAATTTATGTATAAACATGATTTCTTGCAACATCTCTGCATATCTGGCATGGAATCCCACAACATGGACACAGTAAACAGAACCCACAACTTGTCTCCATTTTATTTGATTTATTTACAGAAGACAATCTCAAAAAGTTAAATATTAAATGTGGCAGTATTACAAAACTACTCTTGGGAAAAGGAGAATACATATTATCCTTTTGAAGCATACATATTTTAGGTTATTTTTTTAAAAGTTGCCAAAATGAGAGTACACCTTTACCGCTGATAATTGCATTAAGTGAATCACAGCAAATAGTCAACAATCTTAGTTGTGGGAGAACAGTCTCGGGCCTTCAGAAATTACAAGTCTTGACAGAGTCATGTGTGTTGTATAATTCAAAATGATGTAGCTAGCGTAATCATTATAAATCTAGATATAGGCTTGCATTTCCTGATTGGCTCCGAAAACAGCTTGTGGTATGGTTGGCCGTTGTAATGTAATACCAAAGCATGATGGCCCCATCATTACATAGTCATCTGGCCTGTCCATGTAGGCTACAGTAATAGAAATGGGAAAAGTGAAGGGATGTAAAAAGGTCTGAGGCCAACACTCAACATCTGCTCTACCTTACAAGTAAACATCCTGAGCAGTCCTCTAGAACAATCTCTTAATTACATCCTTACTGATTTATTGTAACTGAGGGTATACCCTGGAGAAAAAAAAAAAACAGTTTTAAAAAAGTGGACTGACGGACCAAAATGTCATTTTGAGTTGGACTGATGCGCTGTAGATTCTTAAGTTTCCCTACAGCATCCATGAAACTCAAACGTACTCCTTGCTGCTGCTGGGGGGACGAGTGGAGGCGATGGGGTATTTGGCCTTAGGTTTGCCCTTGGGGCAGGTTGCTGCGAGCATGGCACCACCAATTATGTCCAGGAATGCTCCAGCCCAAGCAATGAAGATGGCTGAACCAAACTCATACCTAGAAGATGAGGGTTTGTGTTGGCTCAGTTGTACAATGACATGCATAACAGAAAAATGGAAAGCAACTTCCAGCATTCAACACCATCAAGACAATGAATTAAAGACTCCAGGTGATAAGAGGGGCACTAAAGGGAAGTTAGCCAAAGAGAGATTCAGTAGTACTTACTTGGAGTTAACAGGGGCGAATGGGTTGTAGAACTCCTTGATGATGTTGTTAGCATACCACGAGCAGGCGATAGTTGCACACAGAGCTATGGAGGGGAACGAAATGTTAGCGGTTAAACCATCAGAGCATACAGAGAATCAAGAGCCAATTTCAAGGTAACTCACATCCAATCAGCAGGACGATGCCACCGGTCATGGCGATGCGAGACTTCTTGTTTTTGTCATCTCCCCCACAGTTGGTGCACTTCATTCCCATGGTGGCCACACCCAGTCCAGCCACGGTCACAATGATGCCCACAATCATCAGGGCACGCGTTGCCTGGAGTGCAGCTGGAGAGTTGGTGGAGGACAGGGTTAATACATCAGGATATCCCTTTAGGGTGGCAAACAAATAATTTATGGTGCATTACATGGCCCTCCTGTTTTTCTCCCCAACTGAGATAAGTTAGTTTGATAGGGGAAGTCAATATGGATGGTTGAGTGAATAAATAACCATTGAAAAATGTTTGATTTATCCAACCAAATAATTTGAATTTAGCCCCAAGTTTCAGTTATAGGAATATAAAGTTTAACCCAATTAGGTGTTTAGCTTTCATATCCAGGTTATTGAAACCTGAGAGCAGTGTAGCCACAAACAATACATGCAAACTAAACACTGATATTCTCCATCTTTGCCTCAACCACACCCTCCCCCAATGCACCTAGTCAGGTGCAACAGAAACCGGCTTCAACCGGAAACCCCCATGAGGGTGACGTGTGCGCCACCCCTCCCCCTCTGGCTCAGTTGGCAAGGCAGGAACCAGTCAGACCAGTCATGAGACAGACGGGGAGTTGGGTTTCACCATGAGGGACTTCCTCACTATTGGCTAGCTAGACCCTCCCACAGCAAGTAGAGCTTGCTTTAGGTTACAAGTGACATTCACAAGATCCCAAATCAAAATGGCTGTTTCGACATTAAAATGATTTAATATGGCCTCATAACACCCACATACGAGCCAGGAAGCATTTAGACAACATACCGACGTCTGAAACTATGCATTTCTGAAAAGCTCCAGTTCCACAGATTGCAATTGGCATGAGAAAAACAGTACACCACAATCATTGCTTACCTGGAACGCATGAAGAAGTTTAAATAAGCATTTGGCACAGCCTAATGAATTTCTACAGTTCCTCATATCTGGTATTTCTCCACCTTCCTGCTATCAGTGCAATGCAATTGACATCAAGCTATTTACTTACTTGTTACATTGACCACTGGTTTGATTACAATGCCTTTATCAGACATGGCTTGTGTTCATGTTTGCAGATATGATAAAGCATACAAGCAAAAGAGTATAAGAGATAAGGAGTCTATAAAACGATATAGCTTTATCAAAATAGTTGATACACAAGTCAAACAGTGGTTTTACAGCCACTAAAACTACCATGCAGTCAGGGAGCTCAAGCAGCTCAGTAAAGTCTATGCTCTCAATGTCTGAGAGCAGTCTTTTACAGGTGCACTTTTGCCGAAGTGTGAAAATATGAATGGATGGCACTCAGCAAGCCACACTTAAGACCAGAGTTTCTTAAACACCATGCTTCTACATCGCTTGCTCTTCGGGGTTTTAGACTGTCTATAGAAGCACTTTGTGACAACGGCTGATAAGGGCTTTATAAAATACATTTGATAGAGTAGGATGTAGTGGACAGAAGTCGCTACTTAAACTACTTGAGATACAGGATCAAGCAATTTTATCAGGGGGCAGTTGGCAGGGAGTGTAGTCAGAGGCTAACGTTTGGGCCATGCCTACATTTATGCAATGTCATGATTTAGTGATTTCTGTTGGTTTAAGCGAATATTGTACTCTAATAACACCAGTGGGGGTAGGAAGCTAAACAGGAAAATATCGCCGCGAGCCAGTTTCTCAGTAATAGGCTAGATGAGGAATGTATCTGTGCCTCTTGCTGACTGTGCACGCAGACCGCCACATCTGTGAGTCCGTTCAATGGCGTGTTGACTAAACAGAGCAGAGATCAAGGCTTGATTTACCCCCATGCCAGCAACTCGTCCCCCCTCGATACTGCCTGCAGCTAGCTAATAAGGGTTTTTCCAATAGGCGGATGAGGGTATGGCACAGGACAATGGCTGTCTGGATAACCATTACCCTATTGGTAACTGCGCAACACAGCCATGTCCACAAACCAACGTGAATACAAAGCATTCCTCCAGTAGCCTGTGTTTGGTTATATCCCCTGATATCGTGAACCGATGGTGAGATATGAAGTAGGAGTAGCCCCATATAATGGGCAAATAAATGTTGGATTGAGTCCATTGGGGCTAAGTTAATGAATATCAAAAGGACAAAGCAACCAAAAATGTACATAGAATATGGACACTAAGTATGAGTCGTAAATCGCACACAAGGTGTGGCAGTTTCATAGAACATTATCAGGTTTCCAATAAGAATCGGCGCATGCGTCATCTATAGCAGGGGCGCGCGTTAATTCCCTCGCCTAGCAAATTCAAACAGCATGTTCTCAACATTAACTTTTGACATTGTACTCATGCCACTAATAGTTTCATACTGGAAAATGACACTAATTTTATATATAAACAAATTCATTAGCCTACTTACAGTCAAGTTGCAGAATTGAGTCATAGACTTTGCATTGGATCTGGCCGGTACTCTGAAATGCACAAGACATCCATAATCCCTGGTACATAGACACCGCTGTGATGATGTTGTCCCCGACATAGGCGGACATTTTCCACTGGGGAAGAATTGTGCCGACAATTAACCCGATCAGACCCAGTAGCGACAGGGCAAACCCCAAAATCTGGAGTCCCGAGTTGGCCATTTCAACTCCTTGAAGCAAACCGAGTTTTAGGAATGTCACTGACCTTGAATAATCTTTGTAGTATAATAAAGACAACAAATAGTTTGATTGGCACGAAGAGGAAATTACTGTCCACCTGTTTTGAAAAGCAGCCCTTCACGCGTTCACACAATTAATGTCTTCAAAAAGAGCTCTTTTTTGTAAAATTGTTTTAGAAAGTAGCGGCTGCTTTCTGCAAACTATAAAAACAACTTGGCAGCTTCACTTCTAAAACGCAAACGGTAGAATTTCTCAGCACCTGTTGCCAAGCCGCACCTTGATTATTATAATGAGGGTCGGTCGGGGACGAGCGTTTTTAAGGTCTCTTCCTCACAAGGGGCGGGAACGCGCACAGTTTCGAGTCATTCACCTTCGATAGACCTGAGGTTTCATGATGTCACCGTTTCTGTCGCAGTATAATGAAAACAAACCGTTCAACTTCAATAATTTCCCGAATGTGATGCTGTGACTAATCGTTCACAAATCATTTGGAGAAGTTTAAAATTGTAAAAAAAAAAGAAGAAGAAGAAAATCCCCTAAATCAAGGGCCGATCTCTTGTGCTCAGGCATAGGGGCCTATTCCAGGTGTTCAGTTAATTTTTCTAGGGGATAGATCAGCTATGACATTAGCATATATAATTAAGTATATCAAATAACATTACTTGCATCATGTATAATCCAGTTTTTGATTTATATTGGTTATAATGTTTTATTATGTCCCTACCCCGCTTTCCACATCTGCCTTCTTCACCTGCCCAGTCATGTGAAATCCAAAGATCAAGGCCTAACACATTTATTTCAATGGACTGATTTCCTTATATGAATTGTAACTCAGTAAAATATTTTAAATTGTTGTATGTTATGTTTATATTTTTGTTCAGTATATATATATATATTTATTTTTATGTTTTCCACCAAGTCCTCTGACCAGGGCAAAGGAGGGTAAGGGCAGAATAAAAAAATATATATTAAAAAAATGGATTAGAATGAGATCAACTATTGATTTAGGGAGAAAATATACAAACAAGTCTATTTCCTAATTGCGCTGGACTCCAAGTGTATTTGCCAATCAACCAATCACTCCAATCTTAGTTCCAACCCTCAGATGTCCTCAGACATACTGACTCAACTCCAGCCACTTTAATAATGGAAAAGGTGATGTAAAAATGTATCACTAGCCACTTTAAACAATGCCACTTAATATAATGTTTACATACCCTACATTACTCATCTCATATGTATATACTGTACTCTATACCATCTACTGCATCTTGCCATCTTTATGTAATACATGTATGTCATGGGATTTTTATGAATAATGACTAAATTATGTATACATTTAACTTAGAACTATAACTAAACAGAATACTACTATGTTACTGTATGAATGTATGCATCTTATTATAATCATAGTACTGAATATAAGGTCTGTAGTTTTAGTCAAGGATTAGGACTTTCTGTTCCCTGTTCCTTGAAACGAATGGAGCTATCGTCAGACCGGCTGGAATGCTGTGTTCCTCACAAAACATTCTGTCCCTACCCAGGGAGGGGAGAGATCTTGGGCTTGTAGTAGATTGTTTAACAGATGGCAGACAATGTGGGAAGGCTTGTGAACTATATTGTCATTGTATCTGAGAGGAGGAGAGACATTTATGATCAAATGTGAGGTATATAAACTAATGTACATGGTATTATGACCAGAGCTCTCGGAAAATAAACGCTACTGATTCATTTTGAAACTGGTCTCTGTCCATTATATGCAAATAAGTATCTTACAAATTCTTAGAAACGGACAGAGTGTTTTAATTGAATTGGTTAATGAACAAATAGGAGTTAAATTCCTCTAACAATGTATCACTAGCCACTTTAAACAATGCCACTTTTATATGTTTACATAACCTACATTACTCATCTCATATCTATATACTGTACTCTATACCATCTACTGCATCTTGCCTATGCCGTTCTGTACCATCACTCATTCATATATTTTTATGTACATATTCTTCATCCCTTTACACTTGTGTGTATAAGGTAGTTGTGAAATTGTTAGGTTAGATTACTTGTTGGTTATTACTGCATTGTCGGAACTAGAAGCACAAGCATTTCGCTACACTCACATTAACATATGCTAACCATGTGTATGTGACAAATACAATTTGATTTGATTTGAGACTATCCAAGGTTTCCGTGAAAATCATCCCAGGCTTACTGTGAAAAATCGAATCAAAGTTTACTTCTCACATGTACAGGATACAACAGGTGTAGAACCATCCAGCGAAATGATTACTTACGAGCTCTTTTTCAACAATGCAATCTTCAATAACTAGGTCAAATACCTTTTTTTTTAACAAAATTTCAACATATCTAAGACTAACAAACATGAGAAGGTAGGCTATACACAAGATCATTACCATCATATCAATGTGCAGGGATGCAGTCAGGGGTACAGCAGTGGAAAGTAAATGGTAAATGCAACCCAGTGAGCACTGTCCCACACCGATGTCCATGGATGTTCAAATGATGTTGAAATTTGGTCCGTCCATAGACGTCTATGACAGGTTCAAATTTGATTAGTCCGGACTGCCCCAAACATAAACGTCTATGATCGGTTCAGATTTGATCCGGTCTGGATCGTCTTTGATTTCAACGTCCACAGATGTCTGGTCCGACCGGTCTCGATTTGGCCCAACATAGACATCTTTGATTGGTTTAGACTTGGTCTGGTCTGGAAAGGCCTTGATTTGTTCCAATCATAGATGTCTGTGTTTCACAAGTTTGGACAGCATAGTAGAGCACAGCAGAGTAAAGTACAGTGTAATGTACTTTATTGCACTCTACTGTACCCTACTGTGCTTTACTGTACTTTAATGTACATTACTGTACTGTTATCTAGTGTACTGAACTCTAGTCCTCCCTACTGTACTGAACTCTACTGTGCTCTAAATCAAATCAAATCAAATTTTATTTGTCACATACACATGGTTAGCAGATGTTAATGCGAGTGTAGCGAAATGCTTGTGCTTCTAGTTCCGACAATGCAGTAATAACCAACAAGTAATCTAGCTAACAATTCCAAAACTACTACTTTATAGACACAAGTGTAAGGGGATAAAGAATATGTACATAAAGATATATGAATGAGTGATAGTACAGAGTGGCATAGGCAAGATACAGTAGATGGTATTGAGTACAGTATATACATATGAGATGTGTATGTAAACAAAGTGGCATAGTTAAAGTGGTTAGTGATACATGTATTACATAAAGAGGCAGTAGATGATATAGAGTACAGTATATATGTATACATATGAGATGAATAATGTAGGGTATGTAAACATTATATTAGGTAGCATTGTTTAAAGTGGCTAGTGATATATTTTACATCATTTCCCATCAATTCCCATTATTAAAGTGGCTGGAGTTGAGTCAGTGTGTTGGCAGCAGCCACTCAATGTTAGTGGTGGCTGTTTAACAGTCTGATGGCCTTGACATAGAAGCTGTTTTTCAGTCTCTCGGTCCCAGCTTTGATGCACCTGTACTGACCTCGCCTCCTGGATGATAGCGGGGTGAACAGGCAGTGGCTCGGGTGGTTGTTGTCCTTGATGATCTTTATTGCCTTCCTGTGACATCGGGTGGTGTAGGTGTCCTGGAGGGTAGGTAGTTTGCCCCCGGTGATGCGTTGTGCAGACCTCACTACCCTCTGGAGAGCCTTACGGTTGTGGGCGGAGCAGTTGCCGTACCAGGCGGTGATACAGCCCAACAGGATGCTCTCGATTGTACATCTGTAGAAGTTTGTGAGTGCTTTTGGTGACAAGTCGAATTTCTTCAGCCTCCTGAGGTTGAAGAGGCTCTGCTGCGCCTTCTTCACGATGCTGTCTGTGTGGGTGGACCAATTCAGTTTGTCTGTGATGTGTACGCCGAGGAACTTAAAACTTACTACCCTCTCCACTACTGTTCCATCGATGTGGATAGGGGGGTGTTCCCTCTGCTGTTTCCTGAAGTCCACAATCATCTCCTTAGTTTTGTTGACGTTGAGTGTGAGGTTATTTTCCTGACACCACACTCTGAGGGCCCTCACCTCCTCCCTGTAGGCCATCTCGTCGTTGTTGGTAATCAAGTCCGCAAACTTGATGATTGAGTTGGAGGCGTGCGTGGCCACGCAGTCGTGGGTGAACAGCGAGTACAGGAGAGGGCTCAGAACGCACCCTTGTGGGGCCCCAGTGTTGAGGATCAGCGGGGTGGAGATGTTGTTGCCTACCCTCACCACCTGGGGGCGGCCCGTCAGGAAGTCCAGTACCCAGTTGCACAGGGCGGGGTCGAGACCCAGGGTCTCGAGCTTGATGACGAGCTTGGAGGGCACTATGGGGTGTTAAATGCCGAGCTGTAGTCGATGAACAGCATTCTCACATAGGTATTCCTCTTGTCCAGATGGGTTAGGGCAGTGTGCAGTGTGGTTGAGATTGCATCGTCTGTGGACCTATTTGGGCGGTAAGCAAATTGGAGTGGGTCTAGGGTGTCAGGTAGGGTGGAGGTGATATGGTCCTTGACTAGTCTCTCAAAGCACTTCATGATGACGGAAGTGAGTGCTACTGGGCGGTAGTCGTTTAGCCCAGTTACCTTAGCTTTCTTGGGAACAGGAACAATGGTGGCCCTCTTGAAGCATGTGGGAACAACAGACTGGGATAGGGATTGATTGAATATGTCCGTAAACACACCAGCCAGCTGGTCTGCGCATGCTCTGAGGGCGGGGCTGGGGATGCCGTCTGGGCCTGCAGCCTTGCGAGGGTTGACACGTTTAAATGTTTTCCTCACGTCGGCTGCAGTGAAGGTGAGTCCGCATGTTTTGGTTGCGGGCCGTAACTAAAACGGGGCTGGTTTTCTTTTTGTAATCCGTGATTGACTGTAGACCCTGCCACATACCTCTTGTGTCTGAGCCGTTGAATTGAGATTCTACTTTGTCTCTATACTGACGCTTAGCTTGTTTGATTGCCTTGCGGAGGGAATAGCTACACTGTTTGTATTCGGTCATGTTTCCGGTCACCTTGCCCTGATTAAAAGCAGTGGTTCGAGCTTTCAGTTTCACGCGAATGCTGCCATACTGTACTGTACCGTGCTATACTGTACTGTGCTGTCCAAACTTGTAAACCATAGATGTCTATGATTGGTTCAGATTTGGTCCGGACCGACCAAATTTGGTCTTGTTTGGGGGGTTGAGCTCATTCAAATAATACCTAGCATGCTTTACAAGCGTTCCTTTTTACATTTATATTTTGGGCTTTTAGCACACACTCTTTTCCAGAGTGACTTACAGTCAGTGCATTCAACTAAGGTAGATAACCACATATCACAGTCATAGCAATACATCATTTTCTGTAACTGTTACTGTACAGTACCCTAGTACTTTACTGTACTTTACTGTACGTTACTGTACTGTTCTGTATTCTTCTCCACTCTACTGAACTAAACTCTACTGTACTGTATCGTACTCTACTCCACTGTATGAACTAACTCTACTGTGTTCTAGTGTACTTATCCAGATTAACTTACAGTCAGTGCATTCAACTAACGTAGATAACCACATATCACAGTCACAGCAAGAAATACATTTCTGTAACCGTCACAGTACTGTACCCTACTGTACTTTACTGTACTTTACTGTACTGTTCTGTATTTTGCTCCACTCTACTGAACTAAACTCTACTTTATTCTACACCACTCTACTGAACTAAACTCTACTGTACTCTATTGTATGAACTAACTCTACTGTTTTCTACTGTACTGTGCTGTACTGTACTGTACTCTATTGTATGAACTAACTCTACTGTTTTCTACTGTACTGTATTGTACTGTACTGTACTGTACTCTATTGTATGAACTAACTCTACTGTTTTCTACTGTCTGTGCTGTCCAAACTTGTAAAACACCGATGTCTATGATTGGTTTAGATTTATTCCTGTCCGGTCCGGACCGACTCTGGGGGGCAGAGCTCATTAGAGTAATACAGGGGCATGCTTTCTATTTAAATTTAAATGTTGGGCTTTTACCAGAGGCTCTTATCCAGAGCAACTATGGGTGGCTGCTGTAAACTAGATAAACAGCCACATATTGCAGCCATAGCAAGAAAAACTGTTCTGTTACCGTTACTGAGAAGGCGGCATGTAGCCTATCAAGTAGAGCGTTGGCTTTGGTTGCTGGTTTCGAATTAGCTCAGCAGACAAGGTGAAAAAGCAGCCGATGTGCTTTTGAGCAAAGAATCTATTAACAGCGATTTCTTAATCTGATTACAAATATGAAGTAACTGTAATCAGCCTGGATTAGGAAAAAATGGCAATCGATTGCAGTTACATTCTTAAAAACAGCTCAATAAATTTGAGATTATTTCATCGAATATCAAGAGGAAAAACTTCTAAAACTTTGTCTGCATTGTTGTCACTTACCAAACCCTCAAGACTTCTCACATGCTCTCAAATATGCTATTTTTCTATTGATCGCCCATCAAGGGTGGATGGCTTCTTTTGTATTCAAATTGGTTGAATGAATAGGCAACACTTCCAAATCATTTTCACCTAGCCTTCTGGTCAATCAGACAGTCGTCTCCACAGAGTTCCTTCTTGCTGCTTTGATGCAGTGCACTTTCTCTCATAGCAGGAGAGAAAAATGCTTTCTGATTGCTCAATAAAAAAACGAATGTAACTGCGGGAAAAATGCTGTCTTGAAAGAAACCACTGTTGTTACTGTAGAAAAGAAGAGAGTCCCAGCTTTCTGTAGGTCTGGATTGTATTTATCAACTCTTAATATTGAACAAAGGCACTCATGTCTGCCATTCAATTATCATGCTGAAACATGAGGTGATGGCGGTGGATGAATGGCAAGACAACGGGCCTCAGGATCTCGTCCCGGTATCTCTGCATTCAAATCTGCATCAATAAAATGCAATTGTGTTCATTGTCCATAGCTTATGCCTGCCCATACCATAACCCCAACGCCACAATGGGGCACTCTGGGGCAAACCGCTCGCCCACACAACGCCATACACGCTTTCTGCCATCTGCCCGGTACAGTTGAAACCGGGATTCAACCTTGAAGAACACACTTTTCCAGCGTGCCATTCGTCATCGAAGGTACAGTGCCTTGCGAAAGTATTCGGCCCCCTTGAACTTTGCGACCTTTTGCCACATTTCAGGCTTCAAACATAAAGATATAAAACTGTATTTTTTTGTAAAAAAACAACAACAAGTGGGACACAATCATGAAGTGGAACGACATTTATTGGATATTTCAAACTTTTTTAACAAATCAAAAACTGAAAAATTGGGCGTGCAAAATTATTCAGCCCCCTTAAGTTAATACTTTGTAGCGCCACCTTTTGCTGCGATTACAGCTGTAAGTCGCTTGGGGTATGTCTCTATCAGTTTTGCACATCGAGAGACTGAAATTTTTTCCCATTCCTCCTTGCAAAACAGCTCGAGCTCAGTGAGGTTGGATGGAGAGCATTTGTGAACAGCAGTTTTCAGTTCTTTCCACAGATTCTTTCCACAGATTCCACAAGTCAGCGACATGCATGGAGATGGAGAATTTACAGTGCCTTGCAAAAGTATTCATCCCCCTTCGCGTTTTTCCTATTTTGTTGCATTACAACCTGTAATTTAGATAGATTTTAATTTTAATTTCATGTAATGGACATACACAAATTGTCAAAATTGGTGAGGAGAAATGTAAAAAAAAATACTTGTTTACAAAAAAATTCAGAGAAATAAAAAATTTTAAAAATGGTGTGTGCATATGTATTCATCCTCTTTGCTATGAAGCCCCTAAATAAGATCTGATGAAACCAATTACCTTCAGAAGTCACATAATTAGTTAAATAAAGTCCACATGTGAGCAATCTAAGTGTCACAGGATCTGTCACAAGATCTCAGTATATATACACCTGTTATGAAAGGCCCCGAGTCTGCAACACCACTAAGCAAGTGGTACCACCAAGCAAGCAGCACCATGAAGACCAAGGATCTCTACAAATAGGTCAGGGTTGGGTTATAGAAAAATATCAGAAACTTTGAACATCCCATGGAGCACCATTAAAAATTTTGAAAGAATATGGTACCACAAC
>NC_034202.2:34617205-34624705 GCF_002021735.2 Oncorhynchus kisutch | reverse complement strand
ACCCCAAGGCTCGATACTAGGCCCCACGCTCTTCTCAATTTACATCAACAACATAGCTCAGGAAGTAGGAAGCTCTCTCATCCATTTCTATGCAGATGACACAGTCTTACACTCAGCTGGACCCTCCCTGGATTTTGTGTTAAACACTCTGCAACAAAGCTTTCTTAGTGTCCAACATGCTTTCTCTACCCTTAACCTTGTTCTGAACACCTTCAAAACAAAGGTAATGTGGTTTGGTAAGAAGAATGCCCCTCTCCCCACAGGTGTGATTACTACCTCTGAGGGTTTAGAGCTTGAGGTAGTCACCTCATACAAGTACTTGGGAGTATGGCTAGATGGTACACTGTCCTTCCCGCAGCACATATCAAAGCTGCAGGATAGAGTTAAAACTAGACTTGGTTTTCTCTATCGTAATCGCTCCTCTTTCTCCCCAGCTGCCAAACTAACCCTGAATACAGATGACCATCCTTCCCATGCTAAATTACAGAGAAGTGATTTATAGATCGGCAGGTAAGGGTGCTCTCGAGTGGCTAGATGTTCTTTACCATTCGGCCATCAGATTTCCACCAATGCTCCTTATAGGACACATCAGTCTATACTCCTCTGTAAACTGGTCATCTCCGTATACCTGTTGCAAGACCCACTGGTTGATGCTTATTCATAAAACCCTCTTAGGCCTCACTCCTCCCTATCTGAGATATCTACTGTAGCCCTCATCCTCCACATACAACACCCGTTCTGCCAGTCACATTCTGTTAAAGGTCCCCAATGCACACACATCCCTGGGACACTCCTCTTTTCAGTTCGCTGCAGGTAGCGACTGGAACTAGCTGCAATCAAACACTCAAACTGGACAGTTTTATCTCAATCTCTTCATTGAAAGACTCAATCATGGACACCCTTACTGACAGTTGTGGCTGCTTTGTGCGATGTATTGTTGTCTCAACCTTCTTGCCCTTTGTGCTGTTGTCTGTGCCAAATAATGTTTGTAACATGTTTTGTACTGCTACCATGTTGTGTTGCTACCATGCTGTGTTGTCATGTGTTGCTGTCTTGCTATGTTGTTGTCTTAGGTCACTATTTATGTAGTGTTCTGTTGTCTCTCTTGTCATGATGTGTGTTTTGTCCTATATTTATATTGTATTTATTTTGTATTTTTAATCCCAGCTCTCATCCCCACAGGAGGCCTTTTGCCTCTTGCTAGGCCGTCATTGTAAATAAGAATTTGTTCTTAACTGGCTTGCCTAGTTAAATAAAGGTTAAATAAAAAAGATGAATAGGGAAAATGATTCATTCTGTGACATGTTTACATACTCAACTGTGGTTTTAAGCACCTGCCATTTCCCCTTTTGCTAGCCTCTTACAAAGGGAGTGGTGTTACCAGTCAAACAGGTTTATTCAGTCTCGTGAGAGTCATTTTGCACTAGCCTTACACACACACACACACACGCACACACACATTTACTCTCGGAGTCACTTTAGAGGTACATTATTTTGAAGAGGGGGGTATGTGATACAGATGGTCAAAATTGACACTCAGCAAAACACATTTTCTAGTTAAAAAACATGACATGGCCAATTGTTTTCAAAGATTTTTGCTCAATTTCTCTGTTATACTAATCTATATTGAGCCTTTGGCTGATCATTGCAATAGACCCTTCTTGATCAGTGGGCAACAGCCAAGATCATGGATTGTGAAAAATGAAAAGCGTGCCTATAAACGTAGAAAGACCACATTCTACATTGTCACCTTACTAAAACCATGATTTGGTCAAACAGTAAAGTTCATTATCCTCATGATTCCTGTAATGAAAGTGTCTGCCCTGACCCTTGTGCCTGTTTCGCTGTGATGAGCGATCCACTCTTGCACCAGCCATTGGGCGACAGGTAGCTTAGTGGTTAGAGCATTGGGATGGTAATCAAAAGGTTGCTGGATTGAATCTTTGAGCTGACATGGTAAAACTCTATCATTCTGCCCATGAGCAAGGCAGTTAACCCACTGTTCCTCAGGCACTGAAGACGTGGTTTTCGATTATAGCAGCCACCTGCACCTCTCTGATTCAGAGGGGTTTGGTTAAATGATGAAGACACATTTCAGTTGAAGGCATTAAGTTGTACAACTGATTAGGTTGTTGTCAGTTTCCCATTGTGAGGGCATAGGCTGGTAGGTCTCATGGGTAGTAGTACAACTGCAATGTTTTTTTTGTTGTTGATTAGATTTACCTTTGGATGAATTCATGGCTACTAGTAGTGGGTAGCTTATTATACTTAGACTTAGCGATCTAGTTAATGCGTTTTGAGTTTCTACTTCCTCAGGTGTTTAACCCCGATTAGTCTATGATATTAGTTAGTGCACATAAAAAAAGATGTACAGTACCAGTCAAAAGTTTGGACACACCTTCTCATTCCAGAGATTTTCTTTGTAGATTTTCTACATTGTAGAATAATAGCGAAGACATCACAACTATGAAATAACACATGGAATCATTAAACAAATCAAATATATATTTTACATTTGAGATTCTTTATAGTAGCCATCCTTTGCCTTTATGACAGCTTTGCGTACTCATGGAACTCTCTCAACCAGCTTCATGGGATAGTCATCTGGAATGCATTTCAATTAACAGGTGTGCCTTGTTAAAAGTTAATTTGTGGAATTTCTTTCCTTCTTAATGCATTTGAGCCAATTAGTAAAATACCAAGTACATATTATGGCAAGAACAGCTCAAATAAGCAAAGAGAAATTACAGTCCATCATTAATTTAAGACATGAAGGTCAGTCAATCCAGAAAATGTAAAGAACTCCTAAAGTTTCTACAAGTGCAGTTTCAAAAACTATCAAGCACTATGATGAAACTGGCTCTCATTTTCCACATGAAAGGAAGACCCAGAGTTAAGTTCATTAGAGTTACCAGTCTCAGAAATTGCAGCCCAAATGAATGCTTCACAGAGTTCAAGTAACAGACACATCTCAACATCAACTGTTCAGAGGAGACTGTGTGAATCAGACCTTCATGGTCGAATTGCTGCAAAGAAACCACTACTTAAAGACACCAATAAGAAGACGAGACTTGCTTGGGCCAAGAAACACGAGCACTGAACATTAGACCGGTGGAAATCTGTCCTTTGGTCTGATGAGTCCAAATGGGAGAATTTTGGTTCCAACCGGCGTGTCTTTGTAAGACACAGAGTACGTGAACGGATCTCTGTGTGTGTTCTTCCCACCATGAAGCATGGAGGAGGTGTGATGGTGTGGGGGTGCTTTGCCTGTGACACCATCAGTGATTTATTTACAATTCAAGGCGTGCTTAACCACAGCATTCTGCAACGATTCGCCATCCCATCTGGTTTGCGCTTAGTGGGATAATGACCGAACACGCCTCCAGGCTGTGTAAGGACTATTTGACCAAGAAGGAGAGTGATGGAGTATTGCATAAGATGACCTGGCCTCCCCAAACACCCGACTTCAACCCAATTGAGATTGTTTTGGATGAGTTGGACCGCAGAGTGAACGAAAAGCAGCCAACAAGTGCTCAGCATATGTGGGAACTCCTTCAAGACTGTTGGAAACATCTTCCAGGTGAAGCTGGTTGAGAGAATTCCAAGAGTGTGTAAAGCTGTAATCAAAGCAAAGGGTGGCTACTTTGAAGAATCTTAAATATCAAATATATTTTGATTTGTTTAACACTTTTTTGGTTACTACATGATCCCATATGTGTTATTTCATAGTGTTGATGTCTTCACTATTATTCTAAAATGTAGAAAAGAGTACAAATAAAGAAAACCCCTTTAATGAGTTGATGTGTCCAACATTTTGACTTGTACTGTATGTAATTAATCTCAGTAAAATTTAAAATAAAGGACATTTTAGAGTCTGCTGAAGAGCAGGTCATCAGTCCGGTGCCATGTGCCAGCTCCTCGCACTCGCCCTGAAGAGCCAGAGACCGTCAGGGAGACGATGGAGAAGTTGGGAGAGAGAGAGAGGAGAGAGATGTGGTGCAGGTGTGTTCTGGTCAACATTCAACCTTAAGAGCCTGTCAGCAGTCTGGTGAAGTCCAGCTTCACGCATCTTCAGTGCGCCTCCCCAGTCCGGTACGACCTGTGCCAGCTCCCCGCACTCTCCATGAAGTGCGTGTCACCAGTCCAGTGCCACCTGTGCCAGCTCCACGCACCAGGCCTCCAGTGCGTCTCCCCAGCCCGGTATGTCCGGTGCCTGCTCCCCGCACCAGCCCTGAAGTGTGTGTCACCAGTCCGGTGCAACCTGTGCCAGCTCCACGCACCAGGCCTCCAGTGCGCCACCCCAGTCCCGCTCCTAGGCCGGAGCCTTCCTCTGCGCTGGTGCCCAGTCCAGGCACGGTGTCCAGTCCCGCTCCCTGGCCAAAACCTTCCTCTGCGCCGGTGCAGAGTCCGGGCACGGCGTCCACCCCAGTTCCATGGCTGGAGCTCTCCTCTGCGCTGGTGCCCAGTCCGGGCGCGGCGTCCAACCCAGCTCCATGGCCGGATCCGTGGGCGGGGGCTACGACCCGTACCCGTACCCGGAGCCGCCACTAACACTAGTCACCCCCCCACACTCCTCATTTGGTTTCAGGTTTTGCGGCCAGAGTCCGCACCTTTGGGGGGGGTACTGTCACGCCCTGACCATAGAGAGCCCTCGGATCTCAATGCTGTTTAGGTCAGAGCATGACTAGGGGGGTGTTCTAGACATTTAATTTCTAAATGGCTGGTGTGTATGGTTCCCAATTAGAGGCAGTTGGTAATCACTGCCAGCAGCATACCACCCTTCATAACACTGCTGGCTTGCTTCTGAAGATAAGCAGGGTTGGTCCTGGTCAGTCCTTGGATGGGAGATGAGATGCTGCTGGAAGTGGTGTTGGAGAGCCAGTAGGAGGCACTCTTTCCACTGGTCTAAAAAATATCCCAATTCCCCAGGGCAGTGATTGGGGACACTGCCCTCTGTAGGGTGCTGTCTCTTGGATGGGACGTTAAACGGGTGTCCTGACTCTCTGGGGTCATTAAAGATCCCATGGCACTTATTGTAAGAGTAGGGGTGTTAACCCCGGTGTCCTGGCTAAATTCCCAATCTGACCCTCAAACCATCACGGTCACCTAATAATCCCCAGTTTACAATTGGTTCATTCATCCCCTTCCTCTCCCCTGTAACTATTCCCCAGGTCGTTGCTGAAAATGAGAATGTGTTCTCAGTCAACTTACCTGGTAAAATAAAGGATAAAAAAAATACAAAAATAATTGGGGATCATATTTTGGAAGCCCTTTCTCCCACCTGCTTTGGTGGATTTTGTGTTTGTGCTTGTTGCACCACTGATGTCACGTTTTCGTTGTTGGTTTATTGTTTTTTGTTTGAAGTTTCACCGCAATAAAGATGTGGAACTCTACACACTCTGCACCTTGGTCCGTCCATTATCACGAGCGTGACATCCTTATAACTGTAAAATACAGTCGTGGCCAAAAGTTTGGAGAATGACACAAATATTAATTTTCACAAAGTCTGCTGCCTCAGTTTGTATGATGTATAATTTGCATATACTCCAGAATGTTATGAAGAGTGATCAGATGAATTGCAATTAATTTCAAAGTCCCTCTTTGCCATGCAAATGAACTGAATCTCCAAAAAACATTTCCACTGCATTTCAACCCTGCCACAAAAGGACCAGATGACAACATGTCAGTGATTCTCGTGTTAACACAGGTGTGAGTGTTGAAGAGGACAAGGCTGGAGATCACTCTGTCATGCTGATTGAGGTCGAATAACAGACTGGAAGCTTCAAAAGGAGGGTGGTGCTTGGAATCATTGTTCTTCCTCTGTCAACCATGGTTACCTGCAAGGAAACACATGCCGTCATCATTGCTTTGCACAAAAAGGGCTTCACAGGCAAGGATATTGCTGCCAGTAAGATTGCACCTTAATCAACCATTTATCGGATCATCAAGAACTTCAAGGAGAGCTGTTCAATTGTTGTGAAGAAGACTTCAGGGAGCCCAAGAAAGTCCAGCAAGCACCAGGACCGTCTCCTAAGGTTGATTCAGCTGTGGGATCAGGGCACCACCAGTACAGAGCTTGCTCAGGAAGGGCAGCAGGCAGGTGTGAGTGCATCTGCACGCACAGTGAGGCACAGACTTGTGGAGGATGGCCTGGTATCAAGAAGGGCAGCAAAGAAGCCACTTCTCTCCAGGAAAAACATCAGAGACAGACTGATATTCTGCAAAAGGTACAGGGGTTGGACTAATGAGGTCAGGGTTCAAATCATTTTCTCTGATGAATCCCCTTTCCGATTGTTTGGGGCATCCGGAAAAAAGCTTGTCCGGAGAAGACAAGGTGAGCGCTACCATCAGTCCTGTGTCATGCCAACAGTAAAAGATCCTGAGACCATTCATGTTTGGGGTTGCTTCTCAGCCAAGGGAGTGGGCTCACTCACAATTTTGCCTAAGAACACAGCCATGAATAAAGAATGGTACCAACACATCCTCCGAGAGCAACTTCTCCCAACCATCCAGGAACAGTTTGGTGACGAACAATGCCTTTTCCAGCATGATGGAGCACCTTGCCATGAGGCAAAAGTGATAACTAAGTGGCTCGGGGAATAAAACATACATATTTTGAGTCCATAGACAGGAAACTCCCCAGACCTTAATCCCATTGAGAACTTGTGGTCAATCCTCAAGAGGTGGGTGGGCAAACAAAACCCCACAAATTCTGACAAACTCCAAGCATTGATTATGCAAGAATGGGCTGCCATCAGTCAGGATGTGGCCCAGAAGTGAATTGACAGCATGCCAGGGCGGATTGCAGAGGTCTTGAAAAAAAAGGTTCAACACTGCAAATATTGACTCTGCATCAACTTCATGTAATTGTCACTAAAAGCCTTTGACACTTATGAAATTCTTGTAATTATACTTCAGTATTCCATAGTAACATCTGACAAAAATATCTAAAGACATTGAGGCAGCAGACTTTGTTAGAATTAATATTTTTGTCATTCTCAAAACTTCTGGCCACGACTGTACATGTTTAGTGTAAGAGAAAATGTGCATATTTTCGAAAGGTCTCTCTTGATCAAAATGCCTGCCTCCATTACTGTGAACGTCTCACAGAGCTTTAGATTGGCTTCCTGAACTAGTTATTAACTTGCCTTTCATTAATATTGTGTGTCTATGACAAAGAGAACGTTTTTTATGTTTCAAATCTATTCATTATTTTAGATGGCTATAATGGCTATAAATCGATCTCTGAATGTGCTACGGTGATGAAACCACTCTCTCATGCTGTGCTATGATGTAACGATTGTAGGTCACTGTGACATAGGGTTCAGCCAGGAGTTCATGGGCATTCAGAAGAGTGAATGAAATGGTAGGAGGGACAACCCAGCTTCAAGGGAGGGAGGGAGAGAGGGAGGGAGGGTTTGAGGGAGGGAGGGGGATATGCTCCGTCTTTTGTAAAACTGCTGCAGAGGAGAGGAGAGGAGAGGAGATGAGATGAGATGA
>NC_034202.2:34609705-34614705 GCF_002021735.2 Oncorhynchus kisutch | reverse complement strand
ATCTGAGACAGAAGGTCTGGGTCTTCAGCCTCAGTGAGTGTACGTCAAGGTCAAGAGATAAGGACTCTGTGAGGGGAGAGGTGGAGATGTGTGTAAACGATTTGAGTGTAAGAATGTGTGTGTGTGTGTGTGTGGTGTGTGTGTGTGTGTGTGTGTGTGTGTGTGTGTGTGTGTGTGTGTGTGTGTGTCTGTGTGTGTATGTGTGTGTGTGTGTGTGTGTGTGTGTGTGTGTATGTGTGTGTGTGTGTGTGTGTCTGTGTGTGTGTGTGTGTGTGTGTGTGTGTGTGTGTGTGTGTGTGTGTGTGTGTGTGTGTGTGTGTGTGTGTGTGTGTGTGTGTGTGTGTGTGTAATGAATGGTTTGTAAGGGAAACCCCAGCTCTGGATCCAGATGGTTAACGTAATGAGGAAACTCAGCAGCATGCAAGGTGTGTCTCCTGACACCAACGTCCCCCTTCCCCACTCTCCCCTCCTCCAGGGAGGAATTATGAATAATTTATGAATGAATCATTACTTTTAACAGATCGCTTCTCTACAGTGAATACAAAGCCAGCGGTAAGAAAAAACACTACGTATTTATGTCTCAGAGTGTGCTTTTATGAAGATGAAAAGTATTACTTAAAGCCTGAATAGCATGTTTGACATGGCTTTGCTTTGAAGCTTGTGTGTTATCTGCAGATGAATATTTCTGGTGATGGGTTACCTTAAATATGACCAATGACCATAGCCTCATATTCATATTGAAATGCTTGAATCCGTATTCACCACATTAATCTACCATAGCACAGTTTGATTAAACCCGTTGAAACATGACTTCTGCATTGGGGAAAAAAATGTATGCCTATGATCTACCCAACAGTCACCTGGGTAGCTGTCACCAGAGGACAGCAGACCTTGATAGAGGTCATAAGGTCAGAGGCCATTTTCAGTATTTTTGAAAATCATTGATCATTGACTATTAAAACAAAGAGAGTCACATACTCCATATGTATAACCTCCCAGTAATTCATTGGGTAAAAAAACACCAACATTTCGGCATCACTGTGCCGAAATGTTGGTGTTTCAGGGCATGACTTGAGGTAGTCCATCGGAATAGTCTGTCTAGATCCCCAACCTGGGGTGCCAGATGTCTAGAAACATAATTCATGTTTCCCCCACTGCTTCTAATCCATCATCCGGTTACCATAGTTATAGCTGAGAGACGGGGACGTCTCACCAACCCTGGAGTAGCCAAAGAGAAATAATTGCTGCTATTCATCTCTCTGATGTGTTTCTTAATCATCTGCTGGCTTTTGAAATGCAGGCTGATTCATAAAGTTGATCAGCCGGAGATGAGTGCGTGTTTAATTAAAGCCCTGAGGATCATCTCGAACTTTCACAGTTTTTTTTTTACCACAACGGATTAGTGCTAATTTACTAATCTCTCATGCATTAAACTCTGAATGATGTTGTGTGTCACAAAACATTCTCACTATGAATCGTTAACTTAAAAAGTCAGTCACATCCAAAACAAACATGGTTTACCACGCCAAAAAGATACCAGACTAGGACTCAGGGATGACTAATCTCCACCAAGTTAGGTAAACCTGCTTTAAGTTATTTTGCGCCTCTCGTGGAATGTACTCAAAAAGTCCTTAAAATTGGTGGAGTTGGTGCCTCTAGGGCAGGTATTCCCAAACTGGGGTACGCCCAATGCCGTTGGGGGTACGCCAAATAAAAATGTGATTCACTTTTTCAAACAGTCCTTTGATATTTTCGAACTGGGCTATACATTAGAGGTTTTTTTCTCACCTGAGTAGCCTCGTTTCACCCACCCCCCAAATAACATCCAATCACATTAATCACATTACTCTCTCACAACTCGATGGAACCTTCACTCTTGCGCAGACATTTAGAAACAAAACATGCCAATTTGAAGAAAAAAAACACCAGACTTTTTTGAGCAAGAATTAAGACGACTTTCGAGTAGTAAGACAACTACAAAAGCAACAGATACCATTAATAAGAAGGGGCTAGAAGACTCTTATATGGTGAGCTACCGAGTGGCTAGGACAGGCAAGCCCCATACTATTGTGGAGGACTTCATTCTTCCTGCAGCAACGGATATGGCTGGGACAATGCTGGGGGAAAAAGCCCAAAAAACTATAGAGACAATGCCTTCATCAAACAACAATGTTTCACGACGCATCAGTGACATGGCAGATGATGTTTTGAAACAATTACTGCTTTGCATACAAGCCAGTGAATTCTATGCGTTAAAGCTGGATGAGTCAACAGACTGTTATGTTTATGGGGGTCAATTAAGAAAGACATCCTCTTCTGCAAACAGGAGAGGATATACGTAGTTGAAGTTTGAAGTTTATATAAACTCTAACCAATTACATTTAAACTCAGTTTTTCACAATTCCTGACATTTAATCTGAGTAAAAATTCCCTGTTTAAGGTCAGTTAGGATCACCACTTCATTTTAAGAATGTGAAATGTCAGAATAATAATAGAGAGAATTATTTATTTCAGCTTTTATATCTTTCATCACATTCCCCGTTGGTCAAACGTTTACATACACTCAATTAGTATTTGGTAGCCTTTAAATAGTTTAACTTGGGTCAAAGTGCGCTGGTTATCAAGGGGCAAAATATCAACATGTTTTTTTAAATTGAGAGATGAGCTTAAATTTTTCTATACTGACTGATCTGAATGATCTGAATCTAGGATTACAGGGACTCTCTGCAAACTATATTCAATGTGCGGGACAAAATTGAGGCTATGATTAAGAAGTTGGAGCTCTTCTCTGTCTGCATTAACAAGGACAACACACAGGTCTTTCCATCGTTGTATGATTTGTTGTGTGCAAATGACCTCAAGCTTACAAACAATGTCAAATGTGACATAGCAAAGCACCTGAGTGAGTTGGGTGAGCAATTCCGCAGGTACTTTCCTGAAACGGATGACACAAACAACTGGATTCGTTATTCCCTTTCATGCCCTGCTTCCAGTCCACTTATCGATATCTAAAAAAGAGAACTTCATCGAAATTGCAACAAGCGGTTCTGTGTAAATTGAATTTAATCAGAAGCCACTGCCAGATTTCTGGATTTGGCTGCGCTCAGAGCATCCTGCCTTGGCACATCGCGCTGTTAAGACACTGATGCCCTTTGCAACCAGGTACCTATGTGAGAGTAGATTCTCAGCCCTCACTAGCATGAAAACTAAATACAGGCACAGTTTCACGACTTCCGCCGAAGTTAGTCCCTCTCCTTGTTCGGGCGGCGTTCGGCGGTCAACATCACCAACCTTCTAGCCATCACCAATCCACTTTTAATTTTCCATCGGTTTTGTCTTGTCTTCAATCACACCTGGTTCCAATTCCACCAATTCCATGTTGTGTATTTAACCCTTTGTTCCCCCCCATGTCCTTGTCCGTAATTGTTTCTTGTAGTGCTTGTGCAACGGTATGTTGGTGATTACCGGGTTTTGTTTGACCCATTTCATGTATTGTTCTGTTGACGGTGGTTTTATGTTGATTAAACGACACCGTTGTTAATCAGTTTTTGGTCTCCTGCACATGAATTCCTGCCACCAGTAACGCACCTCATTACACACAGACTGTGTTTGGAAAATTATTTAAGACTTAGACTCTCTCCAATACATCCCAACATTGCAGAATTATGTGCATCCTTTCTCATTAACCTGAGTTATTCACAATTTTAGATGAACAAATAAGGTTTTATATGTAAGATGGTTAAATAAAGAGCAAAATGATTGATGATTATTATATTATTATTTGTGCCCTGGTTCTACAAGAGCTCTTTGTCAATTCCCACGAGCCGGGTTGTGACAAAAACTCACTCATACTAATGTTTAATAAATATATTGTATCGTGTGTGTGTGTTTCAGGCTTACAATGATGGCAAAAAACAACATTTGAGAGTGCCCTGACCCTGGTGCTAGAGGGGTTACGCAGCTGGAGGTGGAATGTTTGAAGGGGTACGGGACTATTAAAAGTTTGGGAACCACTGCTCTAGGGCAATACAGGTGAATGTTTGGCATACTTTTTTCTGAAAAATGTGTTTGTTTCATATGATTGTGTTTTGTGTTTGCTTTTCATGTATTGTGTAATTGATGTGTATATACCGTAGATACAGTGCCTTCTGAAAGTATTCAGACCCTTTGACTTATTCCACATTTAGTTACGTTACAGCCTTATTCTTAAAAAGAAAATCTGCGGTCTACACACAATACCCCATAGTGACGAAGCAAAAGCAGGTTTATTAAAAATAAAAACAGAAATACCTTATTTACATAATGATTCAGACCCTTGGTATGAGACTCAAAATTGAGCTCAGATGCATCCTGTTTGCATTGATCATCCTTGAGATATTTCTACAGCTTGATTGGAGTCCACCTGTGGTAAATTCAATTGATTGGACATGATTTGGACAGTGCATGTCAGAGCAAAAACCAAACCATGAGCAATATGTCCGTAGAGCTCCGAGACAGGATTGTGTCGAGGCACAGATCTGGGGAAGGGTACCAAAACATTTCTGCAGTGTTGAAGGTCTCTAAGAACACAGTGGTGTAAGGGTCGACGCTGGAGACGAGAAGCAAGTACAGGAAGTGAACATTTACTGGAAAACGGACATCAAACCAAAACAATAACAACGTCTGGACAGGGTGAGAAAAAACAATAATGACAATAATGCAGGGAACCAACTGAGGAACAGACAGATAAATAAGGACAATCACCAAATAATGGAGTCCAGGTGAGTCCAGGTGAGTCCAGCTGCGCAAAATGGTGGTGACAGGTGTGCGTATCGAGCACCAGAGAGGGGGAGTGGGAGCAGGTGTGACAAGTGGCCTCCGTCATTCTTAAACGGAAGAAGTTTGGAACCACCAGGACTCTTCCTAGAGCTGGCCGCCTGGCCAAACTGAGCAATCGGGGGAGAAGGACCTTGGTTAGGGAGGTGACCAAGGACTCAATGGTCACTCTGACAGAGCTCCAG